>NC_040907.2:93805743-93906079 GCF_004126475.2 Phyllostomus discolor | reverse complement strand
CCCTCTCCTACAAGGTAGGCACTAGCCTGACCAGCCCTCAGCGCTCTACTGCTGCTGAGAGAAATCAGTGCATTTTTGTTTCTTTTGTCATGGAAATTTAAAACTAAAGATCAACAGTTCCTCAATATAAAGCAGGTTCAGTCTCCTGAAAAATACTGAACTGAAAGAAAAACAAGGACATTCAGAGGAAAAGGGAAGAGTCAGGAAGGAGGCAGGGTATGCATTCCCAGCTCTGGAACCCTGCCTGAATAAAGTACTTGACTTCTGTTCCCTGTATGAGAAAGGGGATATTTCAGACAATCTGTTTTCCCTTCTGTCTTTAATAGCCAACAGTTATTAACATTAATGCAGAAGAGGAGCAAAAACAGCTCAAACTCCAGAGCTCATAAAAGTCCGTAACAGCATTACATTTGAAGGGAATCAAAGTTTTGCCACCTTTAAGATGCCTTTCAGGACAATTGATTTTAACCTGTTAAGAAACAAAACTCAGAAAAAACCTTTGACCCTCCCTCCTTTCCTGCCCAAGAGATTCAGACAGAGAAACTGGCTTCTGGAAGGAGATCTGAGGATGTCAATTTAGCCTGATTCTTATTAAGTATGATAACAGGAAAGCTTCAGGCAGGGGCAAATAGCTAGATACCCACCTTGTCCCACTGTTTCTGATTTGCCTGGCAAAATTCTCCTGCCATGTGTGTTCCACTCTTCCTCATCTACCTGTAAACCACCCCCTCCCGCTTCTCATATCTAAGACCCCTATCCCCCCATTTTCTCCTTTGTCCAAAAATATCTTACATACCCAAGGTTGCCTCATGATCTTTGGAATTTTCAAACCTATGTGAGTTCCTCATGCACATGTATTAAAACTTTGATTTTCTCCTGTTAATTTGTTCATTTAAGTATTAGCCCAGCTAGAAGAACTTAGAAAGTGGGAAGCATTCATTCTTTTAGCTCCCACACATTTCTCAGTTGAAAATGACTGCTGATAGCCTTTAAAGGTAAAATTATATCCATGTCCTATACAAATTGCTAAATAAATAAGAAACAATAAATCAACAATACCCTGCAGGTTTACCCAAGGTACACAGGATAATTGTTTAGCAGAAAATACGTTCACTATAAAATAACTGGATATTCCTGTTATGATAAAGGTCCTTAAACAGAAAATACTTTCCATACTTCCTTAACATGACAAAGATTATCTCCTTTAGCAGCCAACATCGTCACTGATAAAATATTAGAGGTGGTTCTCTTGTTTCCCAAACAGATACATGATATAGACATCTGTTATCTGATACTCGTGTAACTTTGTTCTAATAGTTCTGGCCAAGACAAAAAGAACTCATGAAACATAATTAGAAGGAAATTTATCAGCAATAAAACAAAATAAGCATAATTAGCAAACTATGTAATGGCCTATTTAAAAGGCAACTAAAACCAATGAAATACTTTTTATTTCTTTTTTAAAGATTTTATTTACTCATTTTTTAGAGAGAGAGGGGAAGGAGGCAGAAAGGAAAAGTAACATCGACAGGTTGTCTCTTGCATGTCCCCAACTGGGGATGTGGCCTACAACCCACACATGTGCCCTGACTGGGAATCAAATCAGTGACCTTTTGGTTCTTAGGCGGAAGCTCAATCCACAGAGCCACACCAGCCAGAGCATGGAATACTCTTAAATTTAGTAAGAGAATGCAGGTAAAATGAGCTTCAAAAAGTTTATTGAGAAATCAACTAAAAAAGACTGCAGTAGAAATATGTACCAAGGATAATAGCAAAACATTTACCAAATAAAGAAATAATGAAAAAAAAAATTTAAGAAAAACAGCCCTGACCCAGTGTGGCTCAGTTCAGTTGGCATCATCCCACAAAGCAAAGGGTCACCAGTTCAATTCCCCATCAGGGCACATGCCTGGAGTTGCAGGTTTGGTCCCTAGTCAGGGCTTGTGCAAGAGGCAACTGATTGATGTTTCTCTCTCACATCAATGTTTCTCTCCCTCTCTTTCTTCTTCTCTTCCCCTCTCTAAAAAGAAATATTTTTTAAAAAAGAAAAAGAAAACAATAGCTATTATATTACAAAGTTTTAACTTCAGAAAATATACATTTTTGAGTATATATTATGCACTAGGTCCTATGTTAGCACTTTTCCTAAAAGATCCTTACAACCCTGTGAGTCATGTTGAGAATATCATCATCGGATAAGCAAAGAAATCAAGTCTTAGTTCTCTGAGTGCCTTATCCCTGCAGTCACAGGACTACAAGTCACACAGAGAGGGTTGGAAACCAGGTGTGTGGGACTCTGGAGTTCACTCTCTTAATTGCTATGTTAATATTGCCTCTCCCCACCCTATTTCTCTAGTTTTCTGTGTATGTGTGGCAACTTTTCCCCAAATGTTCCACATGTCAGTCAAACCTTTTTGGTAATTCCTTCACGTGCTCAGATACATTGAATAGTCTACTGGCTCCCTTCTCCTCTCCCAGTCTCTCACCCTGCTAGTGAACAAAGGGGTTTTCATTTTCAAAGAGGAATTTTCATAGACAGAGAATGGCATTTCCTATTAAAATACTTTAGTTAATGGTCAATTGTCAGTCTGGTGAAAATACTGTTTTCTCAAACAAAGCATACTGCTTACACAACAAAGAAGTTATTTTTTTCTTAACAATTTAAGCATTGGTTACATATATTAATAGATCAGACTTTTTAATTCAGTAAACACCTTTTAAACCAAACTTAAAAATTCCAACCAATCTTAGCAAACATTTAAACTTCTATAAACCTAATAAATCAAAACTCACAAATCTAGTAAGCAAGAATCATCTAACACCTTCAAACATGTTTAAAAACACACAAAAAGGTACAATTATTACAAAACATATTTCTATACCTGTACTTATTAAGTCCAGAACAAAGGTATTAAAACCATGGGTTTAATTTACCCTGTCTTTGTTATATATTTTTATACTTTTCCCAAGGCATTAGTAATGCTTATTCTGGGGTCTTTGTGCTACCCCAGGTGCTTCTCAAGCCCAGCACTCGTTGGGAGCTGAGGACATTTGAGTACTTGGGACAGTTTTATGATTCCAGTTTCCCCTTCACAGAGATTTTACAAGGCCTCAGCCAAACACCAAATGTCAGTGTCTTGTAGCATGGTGTCTTTCCTTAAAACAAAGTATCATTTGAGTTTTCCTCTGTCTGGGTTGTATAACTTGGTTATATAATTTGGCTTAAACACTTTTAGTTTAACTTTTAGGCCTTTCAGATCATTTGTGTAACTACTGTGCTTCTTGGTGGAGGAAACTGAAATAATCAAACTGCTTACATAGCAATCATGGATGGATCATCACACAGCATTTCCTGAAACATTAGTGAAGCATATCTTGTGTCTTTTAACACATACCTTGTTTGCCCCATCTGAACTTACTAATGGACTCATGGCTTTTTACAAGTAATATATTTCAATTAGCTGATGTTTGTTTTCTCCTTGGTTCTCAGAGTGTCATAGCTGGGATGGTGGGTTCTCTTTAATTGGTTACTTTTTCTTGGGATGTAGTGATCTCAAACATCCTTGTATTGCAGCAACAATGAAGTCTTATACACACATTTGAATTTCTTACTAATCTAAACACACAGGTATCAGACCTCCAGGTTTTGGGGTTTTTTTAAACACACAATACTTAGGAAACTGTTTTGTGAGAGTGCAACTTAATGCAGGGACAGAGTCAACACAAAGAACAAACAACAAAATACAACAAACAACATCTTGCTGCATTTCGTTGCAGCCCGTGAGTCCATGTGGCCTCCAGTGTCCACCTGTCCATCCCATACTGAGCTGTCAATTCATCTAGCAGCTATCATCCCATAGCTCCTCCTGAGCTTGAACCAGACAAAGCAAATCATTCCAGAGGAGTTGCAAAGTACAAGATCTGAATTCTCAAGGAACTTACAAGTTTTGGTGTTTTTTGTGGGCCACACAAGTCCCAAAGCTGGATAGAGGTTTTTCTTCAAGTACCTAAAATATCATGCTGTGGAGAAGGACCAAATTTTTGCCTCACAAAATATGCCTCTTGGGATATTGATTTATAAGATGGTAATTAAGAAACAAATGACTGAGAAAGACTGGTTCAATTCCCTCCCTTCACCTGCCTGTAGGAATTCAGACATAAAAACCTGCTAAAGGAAAATAGTATCATCTTAGCATCAAAATGTAAACTAAAAGTGGTGGGGAATAAACCCAGCAAAGCCTGTTTGTTGTGCTCCCTTTGTGCCCCATTGTCTCTGGGCAGCCCTGCAAGAATTTATGTTTATTTACCACTTATTTGCTCTTTCTCACCTACATTTAAATTGCCTGCTTTCCCTTTAAAATCCCAGACCCCTTCCTCCCTTATCTCACATAAAAAAAAACCTTTAAGAAATATTTATTCACTAGCAGAAAAAATAGGTATTAAGGCCTTTTCTTAGTATACAAGTTTGTATGTGTATGAACCCAGGTGTGTGTATGTACACAACAAGTCTCACAAATCTTAGCTCCATTTTTCCTTACAGTATCACTAGTGACCTGGAATAGTTAATGTTCATAATTCATTTTATCCAATGGATCAAATCTTAATGATTTTTAAAAGGTGTTACTAAACCTTGGGTGCTGTGGCTCAGTGTATTGCGTGCCAGTCAGAGAACTGAAGGACTGCAGGTTCCATTCCCAGTCAGGGGACATGCCTGGGCTGCAGGCCAGGTCCCCAGTAGGTGGTACATGAGAGGCAACCACACATTGATGTTTCCCTCTCCTTCTCCCTTTCCCTCTGTCTAAAAATAAATAAAATATTTTTTAAAATGTTACTAATTGTACCTCTTGCCTTCCTTCATTAAGGATGTCTTAATCTCCCACAAAATTCAACTATTTAAAGATTGATTTAATGGAGACTTGGGCTTCTGCTTTGTTCCTACCTTTGTTTTCTGGGTGCGTGTGTGTGTGTGTGTGTGTGTGTGTGTGTGTGTATGTGTTTAATTTCTCTGACCAGCAGTTAAGTAATATGTTAGCAGACAACTATTCCTTTTACTTTGCAAGTTTACTATAAACATTAAATAAACTAAGGTCTTGCACACCATTTTTTATCTAATTCAATAAATGGTGGGGAAATTATACATTATTTTCTTTCTTCTGATATCTAGGCCTAATCTCAGGTCTAGCAAATGGAAATGTAAGGTGTGTGACCTTCCCCAGATCATGCAATATATACTTGGTGATATAGGATGTTCTTAGTATCAACCAGCGATTTTCAACTTTTCTTATCTCATGGCACACATAAACTCCTAAAAATATATACATTTTTTCCAATCTGACAAGAAATAGGTATAATTTTGATTAATGTAGGAAAAAAAAACCATAATTACCTACCTTTCTGCTCCAAAGTGACTTTTTAAAAAATCATGTGCCTATATTTGTATATAAGGATTTCTGGTACCAAGAATCAACCAATCAGACACAACCTTATTATGAGATGTGACCAGTAAGATGCAACTCTATTATATGACCTATATACTTGTGGTTCAAGACAGGACATTTACACTGGAGGGGTATTGTTGTCTGTTGTCTTTTTTTAGTTGACAATCCAAGGGAAAAGAGGTCAGTTTCCCTAACTAAATATGAGGGGGGACCCCACAAAAAAGGAATTTATTTATAAAAAATTGTGTATTTATTCTTACACGTGTAAACTTCAGTCACCTTCAAAGGACTCTACATTTGATGCAATACTCATTATGGGGACTTTTTTCCACTGCTAAAAATAGTTTTTGAACTCATAAATTTTGATGCCTTTTAGTGCTGCTGTTTTTTGTATCATCTCTTCCACATTGGCACACACAAAAAAGTCACTAGGGGCCAAATTGGGTGAACAGGGAGAGTGAGGCCCAGGGGTCCTACTATTTTGGTCAAAAACTGCTGAATACTATGCATGGCATGGGAAGGTGCACTCATAAATCATCACTGAGTCTTCAAAAAAAAAATTCACCGAGGCCAAACACAGCCTCTCACAACAGCGCCTACTAGTACATTGATACACATGGGTTCCTAGAACACTCACCTAGTGGGGGAAGCCTGGACTAAAGGCTCCAGAAGATAATTGTGGTTTTGGGGGATCCCCCTAAGAGTCAGATACTGCATGTTTTAAAAATTTTTGCTGCACACCCAGTTGAAAATCACTGGTATAAGTAGACAAAAATGGTGATTCCATTCATTCTAATTACACTCTACTGTTACTGGCTGTAGTTAACTCTAATGTACTAAACTGTAATAAAATGACTTGGATTGGAATTGGCCTCATATAATTTTTTTTTAATATATTTTATTGATTATGCTATTACAGTTGTCCCATTTCCCCCTTCACTCCCCTCCCCCCTGTGCCCCCTCTCCCACCCACCTTCCCCCCCTTTAGTCCATGTCCATATGTAATACTTATGAGTTCTTTAGCTTCTACATTTCCCGTACTATTCTTGCCCTCCCCCTATCTATTTTCAACCTACATTCTATGCTACTTATTCTCTATACCTTTTCCCCCTCTCTCCTCCTCCCACCCTTACTGCTAGCCCCCCCTTGTGCCCTCTATTTCTGTGGTTCTGTTCCTATTCTAGTTGTTTACTTAGTTTCTTTTGGTTTTGCTTTAGGTGTGGTTGTTGATAATTGTGAGTTTGCTGTCCTTTTACTATACATGTCTTGTCTTTATCTTCTTTTCTTAGATAAGTCCCTTTAGCATTTCATAAAGTAAGGGCTTGGTGATGATGAACTCCTTTAATTTGACCTTATCTGAAAAGCACTTTATCTTCTCTTCCATTCTAAATGAGAGCTTTGCTGGATAGAGCAATCTGGGATGTAGGTCCTTGTCTTTCATGACTTGGAATATTTCTTTCCAGCCCCTTCTTGCCTGTAAGGTCTCTTTGGAGAAATCAGCTGACAGTCTGATGGGAACTCCATTGTAGGTTACTGTCCCCTTGTCTCTTGCTGCTTCTAGGATTCTCTCCTTCGTTTTTACCTTGGCTAATGTAATTATGATGTGCCTTGGTGTGTTTCTTCTTGGGTCCAACTTCTTTGGGGCTCTCTGCGCTCCTTGGATTTCTTGGAAGACTGTTCCCTTTGCCAGTTTGGGGAAGTTCTCCTTTATTATTTGTTCAAATAACTTTTCCACTTGTTGGTCTTCCCCTTCTGGTACCCCTATAATTCGGATGTTGGAACGTTTAAAGGTGTCCTCGATGGTCTTAAGCTTTTCTTCGATTTTTTGAATTCTTATTTCATCATGCTCTCCTGCTTGGTTGATTCTATCTTCCTTCTGGTCCACTGTGTTGTTTTGAGATTCAGATTCCTTCCTTTCACAATTGGCTCTTCTCCGTGTGTCTTCCTGCATCCCTTTTATGGTAATCTGCATTTTTTCATGTAATTTGGATCCAAAATCCACCAGTTCCGTGAGCTTCCTGATCACCAGTGTTTTGAACTGTGCATCTGATAGATTGGCTATTTCTTGGCCACTCAAAAGGATGAGTCCTGGGGGTCAGATCTGTTCTGCTGGAAACATATCTTACGTCTTTCCCCATCTCTCCTATTATTTTACTTATTTATTTATTTTTTCTCGGGTCTGGTCGCTCTTGTTATGGTGGGGGGCGGAGCCTTAGGTGTTCACCGGTGCTGGGCACCCCAGTCGCTAGCTTGTGACGTTATATGTGGGGGCAGGGGCGGGAGCGGGGACAGGAGGGATCAATGGCGACCCTTCCATTCTCCTGGAGTCAGACACTTCCCTGGGCTTCTGGGCTGTGAGCTCTGCCCTGATCCCCAGTCGCTGCCCCACTGATTCCCCCAGCCGCTGCTTGCGTACTCAGGGATCACCGCTGCACCGCTGCGCTCGCTCCTGCGTCCCGGATTGCTGTCGCGCCGATTCTGCGCCAAATTTCCCCCGACCTACACGCGCCTGCGACCCGCGCCAGCCCCACACCTGCTCGCTCGGCTCGTAGTCCCCTACCAGTCTGGATGTACGGGTCTACTTCAACTTCTAGGCTGTCCGACTTCCATTTAGATAAATCCTCTGACAGTTCTGATATTATGACTGCAAATCATTGTTGTAAATTATTGTGGTTCTGTTCTTCGTTGTGCGAGGAGGTACGGTGCGCCCACCTATTCCTCCATCTTGCCAGAAGTCCGAATTGGCCTCATATAATTTTAAACACTTAGTCCACTGGTCCCAAGTACAAGAAAAAATTGTACCCTTTCTATCTGTGTTGGCATAAAATGAAAGATGCAATTACTCGTTAGTCATGAAACACTACAACACACCCTATATTAGCAATAACAGCAGTCATTCATTCATGCTATCACTGTGCACATTACTTAGCCCCAGCGATACAACTACACTGCAGTACTTTAATCCAAAGATTAACTTTGACCTCCTCATCTCGCCCTATCAGTTCTAAACCACACAGAGGAGGAAGCAAGCAGGCTTGACTCATATCCCTGTCATTGGTTACAACTGGGCCCAGGAAGTCCCAGCGCTGACCCAGCTTACCTTTAGCATCTGAGTATTCCTGGTGGCATTTGATTTTAATTTGTTAGACCTCTCATTTCCAAAGCCCAGCTTGGTGTGGAGAGGGAAGAGGGGAAAGAAAGTGGCTTAAGCACCAATTACTCCTAGCACCACAAACCCCAAGTATAACTCTAAGTTTCCCCAGGTCTTGTTAGCCCAGAAGACACCAAATCAAGTAATATTTTGCCTGCAGTAAGGTTAATAAAAAGCGGAGAAGTAACAAGATCTGGTACGGTCCTCACTTTTATCTACGCAGGACTGAGTGACCTCAACAGTGCAGAATTTGCCAACCTCCCGAGCACAGGCCACACCCAGTGCACCCGGCGAGGGCCTAGCAGCCGGAAGCCGGGAGCCCCCCCGCCCCCCGCGTCACGACTGGAGCCCTCCGCTTCTCGGTGGCCCCCCGCCACGCCCACTCCTCATCATTTTCCCTGTCCCCACCGGTTCCCAACGACAGGCGCGTGATGCGCGCGCCCCCGGTCTCCCGGCCGCAGGGCGGGCAAGGTCACTGTAGTCGAAGGAGAGGCTGGGTAATTTGAGTCGCGGGGATGGGCGGGCGTCACTTGTGGCCCAGGGGCCCCACACAGCAACCTGGGAGGCTCGGAGCCGCCCCCGTGCCCCCGGCCGCCTCCCCAGCGGGCGCGAGGCTGAGCGTAGCGTTCCGTACGAGGCTCGGCGTCCAGGGGCCGGCACGGCCAGGCACAGCTCACCAAGCGGCGTCATGGTTCGCTGCTGCCGCAGGGCTCCTAAAGCGAACCCGAGCCGGAAGCCTCCCCGCCCCCCGCCCCGCCCCCTCCTGCTCCAGCCCCACAGTCGGAGGACTGTCCAGCAAGGCCCAGCCTCCCCTCCCTGACTCGGGTACTTGCTTTGCCTCCCAGTGGGTCCCACCACAAACTTGTACGTCGGAGTGTCTGCAAACAAGCGGCAGTGAGCGAAGGAGCAGCTGGAGGGACTTGAACTGCTCGGGGCCTCTAATAACCTGTGGTGCTGGGAGGCGGGAGGAGTCCTGACAGTGAGCCAGAGCCCCACCCAAGCCGGAGTCCACGACCGCCCTCCGCTGTCTCTGCAGGTGGGAGGGCGCCAAGTAGCCTTCTACGGCTTGCAACCCAGGAGCTGGGCAGATCCGCAGCCTCGGGACACGCTCCCACTGCCAGAGGGACCGCGCCTACTTTTCTGTCGCAGTTGTAGTCACCTCGCCCACTGACCAGAGAGTTGAATCAAAGGCCTGACTCGCCCGAGGTTTTTCACCCGGACACAACCGTGCATGGCCCCACCAGCGTGTTATGCAGGCTTTGTAGAAACTGTAAATTATGTCCTCGGTAAACAGGAAAGCGTGGGTTCCTGGTACATTGATTTAAGCTTTGACAGTGCAGAAGACAAATTTCACTTCGGCAAAGGCTACTCGATCCTCCTGTGTATCCAAAGACTCCAGTAATCCTCTGGATCCTGTGAATTAGGCTCCAGGGAACTGACAAATCATGCAAATACTATGAAAGCCTGACTTGCCCTAAGTCTTATATCTTTGGAGCTCCTATAGGTTGAAATTAAATTTCATTTTCTCCTGTTAAGATGTCAATGTCATTATTATATCTGCCAAAGAATCTAACCAAAAGCTGGCAGGCAATTGAGGTTTATTGCCATCCTGAGCTAATGAATGGGATAGAGGCGTGGGCCTTCAAATGGGAGGAGGGCAATTCAAAGGCAGAGATAAGGAGAGCAGATATTTGATAATCAGATATTGGCTCTGTTGCAGAGCTGGTAAGTCTTTTGAATAAAAAAACTACCTCTGGTAAATGCTCTCTTTTGGGACAGGCACTCTATTTAAATTCTTTTAGGTAGGTAAGGGAGAGCGAATAGTTTTCCCTAAATCTTCTGGGTCTCTATTTCCTTTAGCAAAAATAATCCACGTGCCAAAGTGGCACAATTTTGGGAGGCATACTCTGCTTCCCTTCAGATCATACTGCATTTTACTTCGTGGTGAATCCACATCTGCATGTTTATGTAATTGTCCTATCCAAGAACATGCTGAATATTTGCTCAATTTTTTTCTTTTTGGGGAGTGTTTTATTTTATTATTTTTAATTTAATCTTTATTGTATTTTTTTCCATTACCATTTAGTCCCCCTATACCTCCCTAACCCCCAGCAATCACCACATCCTTGTCCATGTCCATGAGTCCTTTTTGCTCAATCCCTCCACGCCCTAACGTCCCCACCCAACCAGCTGTCATCTGCTCTCCATCTATGAGTCTGTCTTTGTTTTGCTTGTTATTTCAGTTTGTTCACTAGATTCCACATATGAGTGAAATCATATGGTATTTGTCTTTTTCTGACTGGCTTATTTCACTTAGCATGATGCTCTCCAGTTGCATCCATACTGTTGTAAAGAGTAAAATTTTCTTTTGTTTTTAATTTTATGGCCAAGTAGAATTCTATTGTGTAAATGCCCCATAGTTGTTTTATCCACTCATTTATTGAGTAGTGAACACTTGGGCTGCTTCCATATCTTGACAATTATAAATAACACTGTAATGAACATAAGGGTGTTTATGTTCTTTCAAATTTGTCTCTTGGGTTCCTGATATATTCCCAGAAGTGGGACTTCTGGGTGAAAAAGCATATCCATTTTTAATTTTTTGAGGTAACTCCATACTGCTTTCTACAGTGGCTACACCAGTCTGCATTCCCACCAACATTGCAAAAGTGTTTCCCTTTCTCCACATCCTCACCAGCACTTACTCTTTGTTAATTTATTGATGGTAGCCATTCTCACAGGTGTGAGATGGTATCTCATCCTGGTTTTCATTTGCATCTCTCTGATGATTAGTGACCTTGAACATCCTTTCATATGTCTATTGGCCATCTGTATGTCCTCTTTGGAGACCTGTCTATTCAGGTCTTTGGACCATTGTTTTAAAGTTTTTCTACATAGCCCTGGCCTGTATGGTTCAGTTGGTTGGGTATCCTGGCAAAACAAAAGGTCATGGGTTCAATTCCCAGTCAGGGCACATGTTTGGGTTGCCATCCCTGGTTGGGGCACGTAGGAGAGGCAAATTAGTTGCCCCCTGTACACACCCTGACCAAGGGAATTGAACATCAACTCAGGTATGTGCCCTGACCAGGAATCAAACCCACAACCTTTTGGTGTATGGGACAATGCAACGACAAAATGAGCTACACCAACCAGGGCTCTCCTTCTCTTTCTCCCTCCCTTCCCCTCTCTCTGTAAATTAGTAATTAAAATATTTTTTAAATCAATATAAAGTTTTCTTTATATAAGATTTGCACATTTTATGTTTAGTGTATTCCTACTTATTTTCTTTCTATTGATATTATAGGTAGAAACATTTTTCCATTATACTTTCTTTTGTTTGTATATAAAAATATTAACTGTTTTTATGCATTACTTTATAGGTTGGTGCCTTGCTGAATTTTCTATTTGTTTTATGTTTTTGTTCCTTGATTCTTTTGAGTCCTACAGCAATGTAATATCACTGCACATTCAAATAGCTGAACTTCTTCCTCTAATTTTCATACCTTTGTTTTCTCTTCTTTGATTGCATTGGCTAACACCTCCAAGAGAGTAAATTACATAATCAGTTGTGATGTTAATGCTTATAAAATAAAAAAAGTGAGCACAAGAATCCAGCATGGCTTCTCCAAAAAACAAGCCATTCTTAACCTCATTTGCTTTTTCTAAATAGAAATAGGTTTACTTGGCAGGGAAGCATAGACAAGGTTCTGTAGACGAGTATTCTTTACTGTCCTGCTTGGTTTTAAATTAAGTTGAACTAGTTCCAAATTACATAGGTTAGTAATTCTAGGCTCAGCATTCTCCAAAATAGAGTTATCTTAGCATGAGGTTGTTGAATGCATGTTTTTCACATTTTCATATCTCAGTAATATCCTAAAAGGCTTACAATTAAAAATATAGTCAAATATAATCAACACTGAAAGGATCAGATATTTTAAAATAAGTAATGAGTACATAATAAAAAAACGAACTATTCTGATCACAGTTTACGTGACAAAGCCCTGGGTTTTAGTTGTCTATAACCAAACACAAAACACCAGTTTGATGTAGCATCACTGGAAATGCTTCCAGGACTGTTCTCCTCTCCTTTGAGCCACTAATTTACAGAGGGGAGGAAGTTGCTAGAAATCTTTTTTTAATTGAATTTAATGTGGTGACATTGATAATAAAATTATATAGGTTTCAGGTAAGCAAGTCTACAGCACATCATCTGTATATTGTTTCGTGTGCTTACCACCCCAAGTCAAGTGTTTATCACCATTTATCCCCCCATTGCACTCTTATACCTCCCTCCATCCCCCTTTTCCCTCTAGCAACCAACATACTGTTCTCTGTGTCCATGAGTCTTTTTTTTTCTTTAATTCCTTTACCCTTTTCACCCTTTCCAACACCCTCCCCTCTGACAGCTGTCTGTCTTTTTTCTGTATCCATGAGTCTGTCTCCACTTTGTTTGTTAGTTTATTTTGTTCACTACACTCCAGATATAAGTGAAAATATATGTTGCTTGTCTTTCTCTGACTGGTTTCTCTCTCTTAGCATCACACCTTCCAGGTCCATCAATGCTGTCACAAAAAGTAAGGTTTCCTTCCTTTTTATGGCTGAGTAGTATTTCATTGTATAATTTTATTGTAGCTTTTATCGGCAATCAACTATTGATGGACACCTGGGCTGCTTCCAAATCATGGCTAGAGTAAATAACTCTACAATGAACATAAGGGTGCATACATGCTTCAAGTTTTTGGTTTCTTTTTTTCTTTAATATGTTTTATTGATTATACTATTACAGTTGTCCCATTTCCCCCCTTCAACTCCCCTCCACCCTGCACACCCCCTCCCAGGCACATTTCCCCTCTTTAGTTCATGTCCATGTGTCATACTTATAAGTTCTTTGGCTTCTACATTTCCCATACCATTCTTACCCTCCCCCGTCTATTTTCTACCTAACATCTACGCTACTTATTCTCTGTACCTTTCCCCCGCTCTCCTCCTCCCACTCCCCTGTTGATAACCCTCCATGAAATCTCCATTTCTGTAGTACTGTCCCTGTTCTAGTTGTTTGTGTAGTTTGTTTTTGTTTTTGTTTTAGGTGTGGTAGTTAATAATTGTGAGTTTGCTGGCATTTTACTGTTCATAGTTTTGATCTTCTTTTTCTTAGATAGGTCCCTTTCACATTCCATATAATAAGGGCTTGGTGATGATGAACTCCTTTAACTTGACCTTATCTGAGAAGCAGTTTACCTGCCTTTCCATTCTAAATGGAAGCTTTGCTGGATAGAGCAATCTTGGGTGTAGGTCCTTGCCTTTTGTGACTTGGAATACTTCTTTCCAGCCCCTTCTTGCCTGCAAGGTTTCTTTTGAGAAATCAGCTGACAGTCTGATGGGAACTCTTTTGTAGGTAACTGTCCCCTTTTTACTTGCTACTTTTAAGATTCTCTCCTCATCTTTAATCTTGGGTAGTGTAATTATGATGTACCTTGGTGTGTCCCTCTTTGGGTTCAACTTCTTTGGGACTCTCTGAGCTTCCTGGACTTCCTGTGGCCTAGAAGGCCACAGATTGGGGACAGATTGGGGAAGTTCTCCTTTATTATTTGTTCAAATAAGTTTTCCACTTATTGCTCTTCCTCTTCTTCTTCTAGTATCCCTATAATTCAGGTGTTGGAACGTTTAAGGATGTCCTGGAGGTTTCTAAGCCTCTCCTCATTTTTTTGAATTCTTGTTTTTTCATTCTTTTCTGATTGGATGTTTCTTTCTTCCTTCTGGTCCACTCCATTGATTTGAGTCCCAGTTTCCTTCCCATCACTATTGGTTCCCTGTACGTTTTCCTTTATTTCACTTAGCGTTGCCTTTACTTTTTCATCTAATTTGTGACCAAATTCAAGCAATTCTGTGAGCATCCTGATTACCAGTGTTTTGAACTATGCATCTGATAGGTTGGCTATTTCTTCATCGCTTAGTTGTATTTTTTCTGTAGCTTTGATCTGTTCTTTCATTTGGACCATTTTTTTTTTTTTTTGTCTTGGCATGCCCGTTTTGTAGTGAGAGGTGGAGCCTTAGGTGTTCACCAGGGTGGGGCAACCCAGTCACTGGGCTGTGACGCTGTACGTGGGACAGGGGTCCAAGAGGGAGCAATGGCACTTGCTCTGCTCTCTGCTGGATTTCAGTCACTTCCCCCATTTCCCACAAGCAAATTGGGCCCTTTTGCTGCTGATACCTGTGTGGGTGGGTTTGTGTACATTTTAGGACCTAGTGGGTCTCTCTAATGAACTCTCCTTCGAAGCTGGGAATCTCTCCGGGCACGTCAACCTCCACAGGTGTTTTCAGTTGGTTAGTGTTTTGAGGCTTTATTTCCCTGTGCTGGGGCCCTGGGTTGCACAGTCCATCTTGTTCCCCAGTTTTGCCTGGTTCATCTACATGCAAATGTGAGACTGCCCGCCGCCTTGCACACTGCACTGTGCTCCACAATCTGCCACCCTGCTAGGTCTTCCAGATGCCACCCTGCGCACCTAGGGTCCTCCAGCCACCACTTTGCCACAAGTCCTCTCTGCCTCGGTTGCCCAACTCTGCCCCTCCCACCAGTCTGGATGAATATGTCTTCTTTAACTCCTTGGTTGTCGGACTTCCATACAGTACTGGCTGTTGTTTTGTTTTTAAATTGTTGTCCTTCTTTTGGTTGTGCAAGAAGGCACAGTGTGTCTCCCTACGCCTCCATCTTGGCCAGAAGTCCCCAAGTTTTTGGTTTCTTATATTCCCAAAAGTAGACCTTCTGGGTCATAAGGAATTTCCATATTTAATAATTTGAGGTAACTCTATACTGCTTTCCACAGTGGCAGCACCAGTGTGCCTTCCCACCAACAGTGCATGAGGATTCCCTTTTCTCCATGTCCTTGCCAACAGTTGTTTGTGCACTTATTGATGACAGCCATTCTGACAGGTGTGAAATGATATCTCATTATGGTTTTTATTTGCATCTCTCTGATTATTAATGGTGTTGAGCATCTTTTCATATGTCTATTTGCCATCTGTATATCCTTTTTGTAGAAGTACCTATTCAGGTTCTTTGCTTATTTTTTAATAGGATTGTTTGTTTTTGGTGTTGAGTTTATAATATCCTTATAAATTTTGGATATTAAGCCCTTAACAGATGTATTGGTGAATATGTTCTCTCATTGACTAGGTTTTCTTTTCATTGATGGTTTCTTTTTCATTGGAAAAAACTTTTAGTTTGATGTAGTCCCATTTGTTTAATTATTTTGTTTCCCTTGCTTGAAGAGATATGTCAGAAAAAAATATTGCTGCAAGGAATGTCCAACATTTTACTGCCTATTTTTCTTCTAGGATTTTTATGGTTTTGAATCTAACACTGAAGTCTTTAATCAATTCTGAGTTTATTCTTGGATATGGTATAAGAAAATGTTCTAGTTTTATTTTTTACCACCTATGTGTCCAATTTTCACAACAGGATTTATTGAATAGGCTATCTTTACCCCCATTATGTTTTAGATCTTTTGTGAAATACTAATTGACTATAAAGTCATGGATTTATTTTTGGACTCTCTATTCTGTTCCATTGATCTAATTATCAGTTTTTATACCAGTTCCATGCTGTTACTATGTTAACTACATATGTTAATTACTATGTCCTTTTACTATAGTTTGATATCAGGCAGTGTGATTCCTCTAACTTTGTTCTTCTTTCTCAAAATTGCTGTGGCAATTTGAGGTCTTGTGTGGTTCCATAAAATTTTTGGAATATTTGTTCTAGTGCTGTGAAATATGCCATGGGTATCTATGTAGGAATTGCATTCAATCTATAGATTGCTTTGGGTAGTATGGACCTTGTAATGATGTTAATTCTTCCCATCCATGAACACAGTATATGCTTCCACTTATTTGTATCTTTTTCATTTTACTACTTCAGAGTCTCCTACTTTTTCAAGCGCAGTTCCTTTACATTCTTAGTTAAATTTATTCCTATTTATTATACATATTTTTGAAGAAATTGTGAGATTTTCCCAGTTTCTTATCCTGATAGTTCATTATTGGTGTATAAAAATGCACTGATTTCTGGATATTTATTTTGTATCCTGCTACACACTGAATTCATTGATCAGTTCTAGTAGTTTTTTAGCTGAATCTTTAGGTTTTTCTATTTATAATATCATGTTATCTGCAAATAATGACAGTTTTACTTATTCTTTTCCAACTTGAATACCTCTTGTTTTTTAATCTTGTCTGACTTCCGTAGCTAGAATTTCCAGTACTATGCTGAATAACAGTGCTGAAAGCAGACATCTCTATCTTGTTCCTAATATTAAGGGAAACCCTTTATTTTTTACCCATTGAGTATGCTATTGGCTGTAGGTTTGTCATATATGGCCTTTATCACATTGAGGTATGTTCCCACTATTCACACTTTGCTGAGCATTTTTATCATAAATGGATTCATGAAAATCCATGGCTGGATT
The DNA here is from genome assembly GCF_004126475.2 of Phyllostomus discolor. NCBI lineage: Eukaryota > Metazoa > Chordata > Mammalia > Chiroptera > Phyllostomidae > Phyllostomus > Phyllostomus discolor. The sequence continues at coordinate 93,889,025 of NC_040907.2, read as the reverse complement.
TTATCAAATGCTTTTCCTGCATCTATTGTTATGACCATGTGGTTTTACACTTCATTTTGATTATGTGATATATCACATTCATCAGTTTGCAGATATTGTACCAAACTTTCACCATTGGAATAAATCCCACTTGTTCATGGTGTATGACCTTTTTAATGTATTACTGGATCTGGTTTATTAATATTTGTTGAGGATTTTAGCATTTTTGTTCACCAGGAATATCAGCCTATAATTTTTTAAGTATATTTTATTGATTATGCTATTACAGTTGTCCCATTTTCTCCTCACTTTTATCTTCCTCCACCTTGCACACCCCCTTCAGCATTCCCCCCATCCTTTAGTACATGTCCATGGGTCATACATATAAGCTCTTGGGCTTCTCCATTTCATATACTATTCTTAACCTCTCCCTGTCTATTTTCTACCTACCATTTGTTTCTTTTTTTTTAAGATTTTATTTATTTATTTTTTAGAGAGTGAAGGGAGGGAGAGAGAGAGAGAGACAGACAGACAGACAGACAGACATCAATGTGTGGTTGCTGGGGGTCATGGCCTGCAACCGAGGCATGTGCCCTGACTGGGAATCGAACCTGCAACACTTTGGTTCAAAGCCCATGCTCAATCCACTGAGCTACGCCAACCAGGGCTCATTTATGTTTCTTAATACCTGTTCCTTTTACCCAATTCTCCCCCTTCCAACTGATAACCCTCCATGTGATCTCCTTATCTATGATTCTGTTCCAGTTCTAGTTGTTTGCTTAGTTGGTTCTTGTTTTTGTTTTTTAGGTTCAGTTGCTGATAGTTGTGAGTTTGTTGTCATTTTACTGTTCATAGTTTTGATCTTCTTTTTCTTAGATAAGTCCCTTTCACATTTCACATAGTATGGGAGTGGTGATGATGAACTCCTTTAACTTGACCTTATCTGAGAAGCACTTTATCTGCTCTTCTATTTTAAATGATAGCTGGATAGAGTAACCTTGGATGTAGGTCCTTGTCTTTCCTGCCTTCCAATACTTCTTTCCAGCCCCTTCTTGTCTGCAAGGTTTCTTTTGAGATATCAGCTGATAGTCTTATGGGAACTCCTTTGTAGGTAAATCTCTCTTTTTCTCTTGCTGCTTTTAAGATTCTCTCCATATCTCTAATCATGAGTAATTTAACTATGATGTGCCCTGGTGTGTTTCTCCTTGGATCCAACTTCTTTGGGATTCTCTGAGCTTCCTGAACTTGTGTGTCTGTTTTCTTCACCAGATTGGGGAAGTTTTCCTTCATTATTTTTTCAAATAAGTTTTCAATTTCTTGCTCCTCTTCTTCTTTTTCTGGCACTCCTATGATTTGGATGTTGAAACATTTAAAATTGTCCAAGAGATCCCAAAGCCTCTTTTCATATTTTTTTAATTCTTGTTTCATCATTGTGTTCAGGTTGAATGCTTATTTCTTCCTTCTGTTCCAAATTGTTGATTTGAGTTCCAGTTTCCCTCCCTTCACTGTTGGTCCCCTGTGTATTTCTTTATACCACTTTATGTAGCTTTCATTTCTTCCTTTGTTTTACAGCTATACTCAGTTATTTCTCTGTGCATCCTGATTACCAATGTTTTCAACTCTGTATCTGATAGGTTAGCTATCTCCTTATTGCTTAGTTCTTTTTCTGGAGTTTTGATCTGTTCTTTCATGTGGGTCATATTTTTTGGTCTCAGTGTACCTGTTTATGTTTTAAGTGGTGGACACTTTGGTATTCACCAGGGTGGGGCAACCCACACACTGCATTCTGGGCACTATATGTGGGGAAGGGGTCAAAGAGGGAACAATGCTGCTTGCTCAGTTGTTGCCCCACTTTCAGTCTCTTCTCCCACTGCCCGCAAGTGGATTCAGCCTTTCTGGTGCTTATTCCCAGGTGGGTGGGTTTGTGTACATTCCAGGACCCCGTGGGTTCCTCCAATGGAATCTCCTGTGAGACTGGGAGTTTTTCCCAAAGCTGCAACTCCCAGAGAGTTTTACAGCAAGAGGTTTTGAGGCTTTTCTTTCCTGTGCTGGAACCCTGGTTGCACAGTTTGTCTCACTCTCCAGTTGTTCCTGCTGGTATATTCTCATGCGAATGTGAGACTGCCTGGTCCTCCAGCCAGCACCTTGCCATGTATTCTCTCAGCCTTGGCTGCCCATACCCACCCCTCCTACCAGCATGGATGAATGTTTTTTCTTTAACTCCTTGGTTGTCGAACTTCCATACAGTTCAATTTTCTGGCAGTTCTGGTTGTATTTTTGTTTTGGTTGTTGTCCATCTTTTGGTTGTGTGAGGAAACAAAGCATTATCTACCTACACCTACATCTTTGGCCTATAATTTTTTTCTATGTAGTGTCTTTATCTGGTTTTGGAGATAGGATGATGCTGGCCTCATAAAGTGATCTTGAGAGTCTTCCCTACTCTTGAATTTTTTGGAATAGTTTGAAAAAGGATAGGTGTTCATTCTTTTTTGAATGTTTGGGTGAAATTCACTTATGAAGCCATCTGGTTTAGGACTTTTGTTCCTTGGGAGTTTTTTTTATTACTGCTTCAATTTATCTAGTTTTAATCTGTCTATTTGGATTCTCTGATTCTTCCTGATTCAGTTGTGGAAGACTGTATGTTTCCATTAATTTATCCTTTTTTTCCAGATGGTCCCATTTTTTAATTAAATATTTTATTGTTGTTCTATTACAGTTGTCTGAGATTGTCCTATTTGTTGGCATATAGCTGTGTGTAATATTTTCTTACAATCCTTTGTATTTCTTTGGTGTCAGTTGTTACTTCTCCTCTTTCATTTCTAAATATATTTATTTATTTAGGTCTTCTCTCTTTTGTTCTTTATGAGTCTGGATAAAGATTTGTCAATCTTGTTTATCTTTCCAAAGAACCAGCTCTTAGTTTCATCAATTTTTGATTATTTTTAGACTCTATTTTGTTTAATTCTGCTATGACCTGTATCATTTCCTTCCTTCTCACTTTGAGCTTTGTTTGTTGTTCTTTTTCAAGTTCCCTCAACTGTGAAGTTAGATTGTTTATTGGAGATTTTTCCTCTTTTTTTGATATAGGTCTGTGATGCTATGAATTTCCCTCTTAGGAATGAGTTTGCTGTGTCCCATAGATTTGGGGTTGTTGTGTTCTCATTTTCATTGGTTTCACAGTATCTTTTGATTACTTCCTCGATCTTATTGTTAACTCATTAATTGTTTAGTGACATGTCATTTAGTCTCCATGTGTTTAGGTGTTTGCACTTTTTTAAACTTGCAATTGATTTCTAGTTTCATACTATTATGGTCATAAAAGATCCTTGATATGATTTCAGTCTTCTTAAATTTATTGAGACTTGTTTTGTGTCCTAACATGTGGTAATATTCTAGAAAAATGTCCACGTGTACTTGAACATATATTTGGCTGCTTTGGGGTAAAATGCTCTGAAGAGATCAATTAGATGCATCTGATCTAGTTTGTCATTTTAGGTCAAAGTTTCTCTGTTAAGTTTCTGTCTGAAAGATCTATCCATTGATGTCAATATGGTGCCAAAATCCCCTATTATGACAGTATTACTGTCAATCTCTCCCTTTATATCCATCAAGATTTGCTTTACATATTCAGGTGCTCCTATGTTCAGTGCATAAATGTTTACTAGGGTCATATTCTCTAAATCCTTGTTTATAAGATTCCTCTTTAGCTAGTCCTCAGTTATTCAAAATGATTGTTCTTTCCTTTAGTTGTTGTTACAGTTTGGTCCTGTAGAACATGAGCATAGCTTCCACCTACTCTGCCACCATCTTGAAAATCCTAAAATTCTTTAATAAACACCCCCAGAAAACAATACTTTAGAGCTGAAAACCTAAAAAAGGTCTAAAGGTGATCATTTTATCATGACTCAGAGTTCTTCTGTGTTTATTTCCCTTTTTTTCTTGCATTTATTGGGATGACATTGGTTAATAAGATCAAATCAATTTCAAGTGTACATTTCTATGACACATGATCTATATATTGCACTATGTACCCACCATCCAAAATCAAATCATGTTTTGTCACCATATATTGGCTCCTTTTACCCATTTACTACCCCTACATTCCCTACCCTTTGGTAGCTAACATGCTATATTGTCTGTGGCTACAAGTTTCAGTTTGATTTCCCACATATGAGTGAAATCATATGGTTCTTAGCCTTTTTTGACTTATTTTGCTTAGCATAATATTCTCAAGGTCCATCCATATTGTCACAAATAGCAGTATTTCATTTTTTTTCTTATGACTGAGTATTATTTCATAGTACATGTGTACCACACTTTATTTAATCCTCTATTGAAGGATACTTTGGTTTTTTCCATGTGTTGGCCACCATCGATATTGCTGCAATGAACATTGGGGTGTATATGTCATTGCAAATACATGTTTTCAATTTTTTGAGTAGATACCTAAAAGAGGAATTGCTGGGTCACATTGTAACTGTATCTCTTTTTTTTTAATCTTCACCTGAGGATATGTTCGCTGATTTCAAAGAGAGAGGAAAGGAGAGGGAGAAATATCAGTGTGAGAAAGAAACATGGTTGTTTGCCTCCCTTACGTACTCTGACCAGGTATTGAACCTGCAACCTATGTATGTGCCCTGACTAGAGATTGAACTTGCAACATTTTGGTATATGGGACAGTTCTCCAACAAAGACACCTGGCCAGGGAGATAACTCTATTCTCAATTTAAGTAGCCTCCACATTGTTTTCCATAGTGGTTGTCCCAGTTTATGTTCCCACCAGCAGTGAATGAAGGTTCCTTTTTATGCAAAATTTCTCTAACACTTATTACCTGTTTTGTTGATAATAGCCATTCTAACAAGTGTGAGGTAGTATCTCATTGTAGTTTCGATTTGCTTTTCCCTAATAGCTGGTGAAGTTTAATATCTTTTTATATATCCGTTGGCCATTTGTATGTCTTCTTGGGAGAAGTGTCTGTTCAGGTTCTCTGCCCATTTTTCAATAGGATTGTTTGTTTCCTTGGTGTTGAGTTGTATGAGTTCTTTATGTATTTTGGATACTGATCCCTTGTCAAAGCTCTGGTTTACAAAATCCCCCATACAGTTGGTTGACTTTTTGTTTTAGTTTGCAGTTTCTTTTGCTATACAGAAAGTTTTAGTTTGATATAATCCAGTTCATTTATTTTTGCCTTGACTTCCGTTGCCTTTCGTGTCAAATTCATAAAATGTTCTCTATTACCAAGGTCCATAAGCTTAGTACCCATGTTTCCTTTTATTGTTTCAAATATTATATTTAGGTCTTTTATCCATTTTGAATTAATTTTTGTGCATGTGGACAAACTATAATGTTGCTTCATTCTTCGGCATGTGGCGTTCCAGTTTTCCCAGCACCTTATTGAAGAGGCTTTCTTTTCTCAATTGTGTGTGTTTGGCTCCTTTGACAAAAAGTATTTGCCCATATACATGTGGTTTTTATTTCTGAGATCTAAACTCTTTTCCCTTGGTCTTTGTGTCTGTTTTTCTGCCGACACTGTGCCCTTTTGATTCTTATAGCTCTGTAGTATAATTTAAAATCAGGTAGTATAATACCTCCAGCTTTGTTCTTTTTTTCTCAGGGTTGCTCTGGTTATTCAGGGACCTTTGTGGGTTCATACAAATCTGTCAATTTTGTGTTCCTTTTTTTAATGACATTGAAACATCGATGGTGATTTCATTATCAGCATATTGCTTTGAATCATATGGTCATTTCAACTGTGTTGATTACTCCAATTTATGAACATGGAATATCTTTCCATTTTTTGTGTGTCTTTTTAAATCTCTTTTAATAATGCTCTGTTGTTTTTAGTATATTCTATATTTTTTTGTCTTATTTTCTCATTCCTATTTTTCAGTCATTAAATATAGTTTTGGTACCAACTCCCTAATCGAGAGTGCCATTCTCTCTAAAACCAAGGGCACAGAGAGAGTGTAGAAAGGGAAGCAAGATGAATCAAAACAATGCTTCATCTCATCTGCACTCAATTTTCCTCAAGGCTTTTCAGTGTTTTGGCTTACACTCACAGAATGTCCCAACATAGTTGTCTTGGAAGCTGAGTTTGGGGGCCTCTAAGCTATTTCAATCCCAGGTGATGACTGGAGGAAAAGAAGGTAGAGCCACAGTCAGAAAGCAGTAAAAAGTGGAAGGCAAGAGTACGGCAGACCATTTGAAGAAGGTCATACAAACAGTTGTTCGATAGTGCTTGGTGATTTGTTGGAGTCTAAAGTTTAGAAAATTTACTTCGAAAATAGCAATAATGTCACCCTAGCCATTGTGGCTCAGTTGGTCGGAACATTGTCCCATGGACTGAAAGGTTGTGGCTTTGATTCTTGTTCAGAATACATGCCTAGGTTGCAGGTTCAATGAGGGCATATACAAGAAGAGAGCTGACTGATGTTTCTCTCTCTCTCTATCTCCTTCTTACTTGAAAAGCAATGAAAAAATGTCCTCAAGTGAGGGGAAAAAATAGCAATAATGCCTGCAAAATATCTGACTCCACGGAATGTCCTCCACCCCCATGTTTGAATCCCAGTTTAATTACTTTCTGCTACTGCCCCTGAATAAAAATACTGCTCTCACTTTTTTCCCTCAAACTTCCCTGGATGGGGGACTGGTTTCATTTTCAGATTCAAAGGACTGTGAAAAATAAAATAAAACAACAGCTTTAAAATGGAATTGGAGTTGCCATCCCAGAGAAACTGCCTTGCACACATGTGTCCTCAAACTTTGGAAATATTAAAATGGGGCAAAGTAACCTAGGACTGAGCCTAAAACAGTGTTGAATCCCAAACAAATGTCTGTTTTGACTAACAAACTGAAAACTAAAGACTTTCCTTATAGCATCACTATGTTAGCTTATTGACACCTATACAAATTTCTTCCATTTATGTCATTTTTCTCCTTCCTTTTCTCTACCCTATGTCTTCACCCCCTCATTAGAATGGTATTGGGATTTCTTCCTGAATTAGTCCTTCTGAAAAAACTATTCTTTTGGATTTCAAATGCTTGTTGCCTCTCACTTTGGCTTTTATTTTTTGGATTAACAGGACTGCATTATTCATGTAAACAAAAAGTAAACAGAGTCTTTTTGGTGTTTATACAGCCATCTGAATGTACCACTAGCAAATTAGAAATAAAAATTAACTGGGGATCTCAATAATGAGTACTAAACACAGCTCATTTTACTTATAAATGTGGGATTGTTACAGGTAAATATTTTGTTTTGTGTTTCACTTTTGAAAATAAACTCTTTTAAATGTTTGAAATAATAAATCAACAAAAACACATTTAAAAAGCATGTTGCAACCCATATCCAGCTCAATTAACACAAGTTGGTTTTGACATTAGAGCCAAGCACACAGTAACTGATCCATGGCCACATTAAAGAACAGCAACTGAAACATCACCTTGAATCAGTGCATTCTGTTCTGCTGAGATTTTAACTCTAATACAAAAGGAGGAGAAAGGCTGCTCTCTCATAACCCGGAACATTTGACTGTGGTATGTATGTTATTCATGATGTTGGCTCTTGATTCTTGAGCTCAGCAAAGAATTCAGAGCCAAGAACTCTAGCGGAGAAGGAAGTTTATTGAGTACACAAAGTGAAAATACTCTCAAAGACAACATTCAAGGAGGCTGCTCAGAGAGCTGCCCTAGCCTTTTAAAAAGAAAGTCATGGAGGCAGAAGTAGTAAGCCAGCTGGGCTACATGGAGTCTGGAAACAAGTTACAGAGGCAAAGTGGAGCTCCCGGAAATAGATTCGAAGGGTTAGCCTAAAAGGAGCTGCCACTGCCCACTGCTCCCCTGGTTGCAAATCTTGTGGGAACCCTTGCAAGGGTGTCCAACCTGTGGCCCACGGGCCACATACAGCTGAGGATGGCTACGAATGTGGCCAACACAAAATCATAAATTTTCTTAAAAACTTTTTTTGCTCATCAGTTTTCAATAGTGTTTGTGTATTTAATGTGTGGCCCAAGACAAGTCTTCTACTTGCAGTGTGGCCCAGAGACACCAAAAGGTTGGACACCACTGCCTTAGAGTTTAGGAGAAAGAAAGAAAAGATACACACCTGAAAAGAGAAGGAGTGAGGTGCTCTCTAGAGACAGAGCATGAGCACTGGGTCCTCTGTTTTAAGGGCTTTTATCTGTTTTTGAAAGCAGGAATTTGGGGGGGGGGATGTGTGAGAGGAGGATTTCAGTAGAATATTCACCAGCTGTCCAAGTGTGTTTTAATATGCTGATTCATTAAGATGAACATAGAGAGTCAGGGTCATGGTCTCTACTGAGTGGTTGGCACTCAGGGGCTAGGGTAGTGGGTCATTGGTTACTGCATCTGATCCTGATGCCAGCCATGGCATCACTTTGTTTTTGCTGCTTTTTGGGGCCTTTTGTTGACAACTGAGGCCTAGATATTTTCTCTAGTTTGAGCAAAACTCTCCGTTTGTGGTCAGCAAATCTGTGACTTTGTTCCTAGGATTATTTTATGTTGATCAGAACCTCATTGTCTTGAGGGCTTAATGCTTAAGGAAGTGGTAATGCAAAAGAGAAGGTGGCAGGTGAGCCAGAGAGCTCGGTGAGGCCAGTTTGAATCAGCTGACTAAATTTCTTTATTTTACTTGCCAAGGAATTTTCCTTGTTTCTTACTATCCTGCCTAATATATAGTATGTAATACTATTTTCCTCCATGTATTTTTTTCAGTAGTACTTGGATTACTGACTCATAAAACTTTAAGGGCAATTCTACCTTGATGTTGTTATAGAACAGATAGTATTCATCCACCTGGCAATAGCAGAGCCAAACAAAGAACTGCAGTGGAGAAATATAAGCTATTTTATTGATGAATGAAACCATTTAGGAGAACAGGAAGCTAACATTCAAAAGCCCAAACTTCCCAATGGCATGTAGTTTATAGATTATATAGGGCAAAATCATAAGACTCTGTGACTTAGAGGGTTTGGGATTATGCTAGGAGCTGATTGGTTGAACATGAGGTAATGGTAATATTTTTTCAGGTCTTAAGGACAGTTATGAAGTCTGTTCAGATGTGCCTGTGGCTCCTTCAATGGGGAAGTATCCAGGCAGGAGTCATTCTACCTTAGGGCCCAGGAACTGAAACACAACTTAGGTCAAGGTGTTATCTTTAGCTTGCCAGAGGTCCAGACCTTGTGATCATTAATCTGGTATGGTCTACTGTCTTCTTCCTCAGGGGTCTGTGACTATCTAGGGGAAAGGCTAGGTCTCTGAGGGGTAGAGGTAGAGTCAGGAGCAGAGAGATGGACAGAGAGAGAGAAGAGAGCCTCTCTCTCATGGCTCTCCTACTCTTCTTCCAAGACACAGGGTCCACAGCCTGTTGGTTCTAACCAGGCAGTTCTGGGGGATGGAGAGGGGTCTCCCTTTACCACAGGGCTTAGGAATCAGGAAAGCAAGATGTAGCAGCCATGCAGAACTCTCTCTTAGCATTTTGAAAGAAGGCAGGAGAGACAATGCAGGATGCAGAACAATGTGAGACCATGCGGGAAGGAAAGGGGTGAAAGGACTTTTGCTGGTAGGTCATGAGAAAAGTGCCATGTGGTTTTGGATTAAGAACTGTAGATCACATCACCTTTAACAGGAACCTAAACAGCAAAACAAAGAAACAAGCAAAATATAGTCGAAGACACTGAAATAGAGGACAGGCTGACAGTGACCAGAGGGGAGAGGGCAAGGAATTTCAGGGGAGAATGGGAGGGGTTTACAGGAACAAATTTAAAGGATACATGGACAAAAACTGGAGGGGGCGGGTGGAAATGGGAGAGAGGTGGGGAGGGATGGGTGGGTGGGCTGGAATGGGAGTAAAGGACAGAAAACTGTACTTGAACAGTGATTAAAATAAAATAAAATAAAATAGAACTGGAGATCACAGTAGCAACACTACTGCTGGTGCTGGGAACAGTGGAGGCCTGCCCTCAGAGCACAGATTATTGGGAGGAACCGGGAGCATAGCTGAGCTACAGACTTTATTTTTCCTGAGATATGGTACTCCTGACTGGCCTGGTTGGGCAAAGGGGAAGAGGAAGGACTGTGTATGTGTTGGTGGGTATTTTAAAGGAACTCTGGGATTTTTAATGGCAACATTCTGCCATCTGTATAACTTTTGAATAAATAGTTCCTTTCCTTTTTACCAAATTCTGGCATTGAGAACCATAATTCCTAGCACCTAGTGGCATGCAAAGAATCCACAGTGACAGAGAGACCCTGGGGGAGGGGACTTGTTTCAGTAACAGTATCTGGGTCCCTCCATGGGTCCATTTTGTAATGATGTGGCAATACCCAGTTAACAGCATTACAGTGCTTAATAGCTCCTTTATATCTAATGTCCTAACAGTTTTTTTCAAAGAAATGGTAGCAACCACTCCCAGAGACTCACTTGAGATACCTGTTCTTGTCATGATTCATTTCTAAAAGACAAAGACCAGGCAAGCAGCAGAGAATATGTTACAAGGTCATGACCACAGAGAGTGTTGCTGGAAGGTTGATCTCTGTTAAGGAGAAAATGGAAGTAACCTGGCCTTTTGCCAGGGATAGTTCATCAGAGAGGCCAATTTAAAATAAGACACTGCCCAAAACGGGCAAATGTAAGAAGCAGAGCTCTGATGAGACTGCAGGCATTGGGCAAATAAAGGACACACACTCCCTTCTTCAGAAAGGTGTGAACTGTTGGGAACCATCCTGCCTGGTTTCAGGAACTATAACCTCACCGACAGGTGAAAAGGCCCCATGGCCAAGGGACCCTGGAACCATAAGCCACTAAGGAGACAAAACTTATCCTCCCAGCAGGGGTGCAGCCTCTGTCCCCTTTATTCACCCTGCTTGGTCCCTGGAGGATGGCTGAATAGTTAATGACAGATAAGATCCTCAAAGAAGGAACAACCTAACACAGGTACAGTCATGAAGGGGCCATCAGGGAAGGATTTAGGGGATTACGGAGGAGGGGCAAAAGACCCTCACCCTTTGGCTTTGTCATAGCCTGAGTCCTCATTCTATCTGTAAAAAGTCTCCTTATTTCTTGGCTGCCTTGCTTTCCCCACCTCATTCAGGCCTGAAACAATACCAAAGGCAGGCACAGCCCTGTGCCGCAATGGGTGGTTCCTGGCAGGGGATGGGGGCTCCATCAGGCCTAAGAAAGAATGCATAAAATCCTGTGAAACCTGCTTTGCTAAGAATGCCCTCAATTTAAATGTTAAGGGTCCAAACACAAAATGAGTTTGTTTCCCAAGGTTTTACAGCTGTTGACATCATCCTGTCTACCAGACCCTGGCTCAAAAAGACCTGCATAATCCCAGAAATGTTATCTGTAAACCTGACCTGCATGCTGTGTATATCTATGCAAACTAAACTCAGTAAAAGCCCATTGAGAAAGAGGCTCAAGGCCCTTCTCCTCAGAGAGATTGGCCACCTTTCCTCCCCAAGTAGATCATGTCTTGGTAGATTTATTCTTATTGGCAGCAGTCAGGAGAACTCTACCAGACGGAGCTCCCCCACAGTGAAGAACTGGGAGGTAGACCCAGGATTCTCACAGTTTCCTCTGTGAGACAGGATAGTGAGAGGCTAGGAAAATCCCTGGGCAAGTAGAATGGAAAAACTGAGACAAAATTAAACAAGGCCAAACAGTTTGAGCAATTTACAGCCAACTGGTGAATCACAAGACCTTACCTCCTCAAACCAAGGACACTTGAGAATCATACCTCTCCTCCCTAACCAGAGAATACAAAGCTTCTGTGGCCGTACACCTCGGGTGTCTGGGGAACAAGAGAATGCTAATGCAAACTAAGAGATAATACTAAGGATAGCAAGATAACACTGAAACAAAGGTAGCCAGCTTGGGAAGAAGCTGAGGGACTCCCTTTTCAGCTCCCCCTCTTATTTCCAAGAGAAACATCACATCTGCACTCCACCTAGGAATTTTCCCCTCCCAAAGTCCCACATTTCCCCTATATGAACTTGCTTCTGAAAGTCCAAGATAAGGTGAATGTTAGAGTCTTCACCTGCCACATTCTCAGGCTGCTAACCTTTGGTATTAATAAAAGCAAAATTATAATTCAATTCCTGTCTCTGCTTTTTGGCTGAGAGATGACAGGGAACATGAGTCTCACATTCTTGTTTGCCCTTTGGTTTCACAAGGACAGTTTGTAAAGGACCCTAAACTCTGAATTTTGTGTCATCCCAATTTGTGAGGACAAGTCAGCAGTGCTCACACCTGTCTATTGTCAGTGGAAATTAGGTCCTTCCACAGTGAAGGAGGAGACAGTTCTGGAGGTAACTCCAGAGGTGCCCAAGGACTAAGACAAAGGACATCAGTACAGAAACAGAGACCCTGTTCTAAGACCTGTTTTCCCCAATTTTTGGAAAAGCACTGAATCATGGTAAATCATGACTACACTGCTCATAAGATGCTATATGACCCCTGCTTCATTACAATACTATTATAATAAATTAGCAGTGTGGAACCCCCTCCCTCAGTGGGCAATCAGGGAAAACAGGAGACTTCATGCACAGCAGCTTAAAAGTAATATAACTACAGGTACCTGTACAAGAAAAGCCCACCAAAACTAGCCACAAAATATCCAACTTATAAGAATATAAACCCTATAACCACTGAGGTTCAGTCTCTGTGTGAAGTTGACCCACTCCCATGTTCTCTGGAGTGTATTCTTGCATAATAAAATCTGCTCCCTCTCTTTCTGCTATAAACTCTCTGTCTTCAGTTCAATTCATTGTCCTCAATCACCAAGAACCTGGGTTACCTGTGCCCACCTGCAACACCAGGATCACAGGGAAAGCATTCCAAAAATCCATGCACAATAGATAGTGGTGTAGCATGGTTTATTCATGTGGAAATAGAAGCTGGCCCCTGAGTTTCCAATGTCTCATCTCCCTCTATGCTGCCATGGAATATTGTTACAGGGTGCAGCCAAGAGGGGGGGCCCAAATGGGCATTTGAAATGGGGTCCAGAATTTAAGGTGTCCAGGAGATTTTGGGATGTCTCCATCCCCTGCCCCACCCAGGGTGTGGGTTGGGGGAAGGGACAAATAGAGCAGGGCCATTGAGAGCTGTTTAGCATAGCAACAGCCTTGCAACTAAGCTCTGGTGTGGTCGTTTGGCATATCTATAACCTTTGACTGGTTGCATTGATATGTTAAGTAGCTGTGGCCATGCTCTGAGCCAGGGGAATGGAAGTAACTTCCCCACCCAGATGTAACTGGGCGGGGGGGCAGGTCCCCTGAGTTACAGCACCTGCGTGGGAGCTCAGAGAGGACTGGCTCGAGGACATGGTGCCACGCCTGCCCAGACTCATGATGGCAGCCCAGTAAATCTGGAAGGATACGAGTACTGGCATGTGAAGCCGAGTGTGGGAGGTGTTGGAAATGAGGCTGCAGAGGAAGATTGGCCTCAGGGATTTAAAACCCAGATTTGGCGGCCATTGAGGAAGGGAAAGCCATGCGCAGCCCTGAAGGGAGAACCATGCTGCTTTAGGGAAGAGAGCCATGCGCAGCCCTGAGAGGAGAGAACCATGTGGCTGTGGAGGTGCAGAGAAGATCACGGCCATGGGAGAGAGAACCACACAGCTTTAGCAGAGTGAAGACTCCTGCAGCCCTGAGAGAGGGAGAACCACGGGGACTTGACAGAGTGGAGACTCCCGTGTCCCAGAGAGAGGGAACCACTCGGCAGCCCTGGAGGAGACAACCACGCAGCCTGGCAGAGTGGGGACCCCCACAGCTTTAGAAGGGGGAACCACCACCTGGTTTTAGCAGAGATCCCGGCGACTCAGCCGAGGGTGCCGGGAACCCAAGGAGGTCTCCCAGTCGAGAGGGATTACTAACTGGGAAGAACTAGAGGACTGCCTGAGCCATGGACTTCTATTTCCTTTCCTGAGATATGGTACTCTGGACTGGGCAAAGGGGGAAGGAAGGAAGGACTGTGTGTTTGTGGGTGTTTTTAGGGACTTTAGGATTTTTTGATAAAGACATTAGGTCACTACTTTAAGTTAGTATAGCATTAAATAAACACTTTCTTTCCTTTTCACAAATCTCTGGCATCGAGAGACATCTTTTCTAGGGCGGCGGACATAACAGACCCGAGGCCTTCTTTCAATAATAGTATATCGTCCCAGGCCCCCCTTGTTGTGTTCTGTAACAATATCAGGGCCAGAAATAGTCAACATCCAGAGATTCTGTGCCATATCAAAGTACAATCCAGTCCAGCATTCAGGTAGCTTAGAAGTATATTCCCAGCTGCAGTCTATTTCAGGTTCCCCCCTGGACCCCACATCTGCAGTTGCACAGCTGTGTGCCACATGGCTGCTAGGGCCTTACTAAAGACAAGATTGGACTATTTCCTTGGCAAAATTGATAGATGGAATATTAAGAAGTCAGAAAGGGACCCCCTTAAATGTACATTATCAGTAAACCACATTACACAGCCACATCCTCCTGAGCAGGCCTCAGCAAACTCTTTTCCTTTAGACACCATAAGAACCACACTTCTACTGGTAACAATACTTCCTGCTCTTAGATTTATTGCAAAGAGCTCAGCTTTCTTCCAGTGCTTCCTGGGACTGTGACAAAAAAACTGACTTCTTTCCTCAAATATTTTAGTAAAGGTTCAGGCACAACACTGGAATATATTTTTCCAAGTGATCACTCCCCAGCTTTCCTTCCAGGCTCATAGAGACCATGTGCTAGAGAAGATGTCTTATTTCACTGGCTTTTCTTCCCTAAAATGTGACCACAGCCCTGAAATTCAGATAAATCCATGGTCCTTCAATCTAGACCTACCCTTAATTTTTTTTCTCACTCTACTGGATTTCCTGAAAAAAAAATTGAACATGGATTTACCTCTTCCACTCCCACAATTTAAATAATTCACTTATAAGGGCAAAGGACTGAGATGCAACCAGGCAGTGTTCCTCCGCCTTACTTTATTATCTTTTATTCTACCATTTTTTTAATGAGAAAAAGTGACTCCTTTTTAACTACTGAGGAATAGAGTAAGATAATGCATGAGGAAAGGATTCTATACTTATTTTAACTAGACTGGAAACTAAACTTTTGAACTTTCCAGTTCTGTGCTAATGCCTGGATATCCATCAAACCTCCTGATTACCCCCTGAAGGACTAAGGAAAGAATGTTCACTATCCAGACCACCAGTCATTTAGAAGATTACCATCTCTAAGAGTAATCTAAAGACTAAGAACACAGGACTGATTTTCTCAGGACTGTATACTATAGGAACACTTGGCTTTTCTTTCTTCTTTGCAACACTCAGAGTATTGCCTAGTTGTGTTTCCAGTTTGCAAACCTTAAGACAATTGTTTAAATTTTTATCATCGTGGAGAAAAAGGGGCCATGTATTAAACCTCACAAGCTGAGGGGAGATTTTCTTGGCAGCCTTATTAACTCAGAGACCTAAAGTAACCATGAAGGATGGTCTGAAACTAAAACTTATTGACTAAAAGCAGTTTATGGCAGGTAGTCGTGTCCTAGGCTAGAATCTTTACCTTAATTGAGCCTGACTATTGCCTTTTTGCATCTATGATAACATAACCTTTGGAATGTCAAAGTGATTTTCTTTTTTGGACCCTTGAAAGCACAGATACTGCACCAGAGCACCAGAGTGAAGAGCACAAATCCCCTCATTGTTACCGAGTTGATTGTTGACTGTTACCCTGTGTCCACCTATGTCTATCATTTTCCTTTTTAATCCAATCTCAGACATCTCCTGGCTTTGCTTTCTCCCTCCTTCCTAATCTATCACCAGCTGATTTTAAGTAACCCACTTATGTCCTCTCTTATGATTGTAATTCATAAAGCAGGACACAGAATTGCAAGTTCCGGAAGAATATCCTAATCCATTGAGGTTTTGCTTCCCAACAATTGTCAGTTTGGTGCAAATAAGCTCATAAAAATTCTTAAAGGTTTGGATGTTTCTTATGTTGACCTCATTTATTCCCAGCAAAGCCTCCATATTCTGCATGGTTCATTCAGCACCATAAACCACTTTTCACATTCAGGTACTTGGATTTTATAAACTTTTCTCATGCTATATTCATACCCTTGTAGCTCCACTAGGTAGCAGAGCTGGAAAACTCCAAACTTCATTCATTAAACATTTTTTTGTACTGATTGCTGTATCAGGTCACAAAGCAGTTGAGAAGTAAAAGTGAATAAAACATGGGCCTTCCTTTTTTTATCATTTCAGATGAATGGAAAAATTGTCTTAGAGTAGCTCTCATGGAGCACACACAGAGTGTAATGAGAAGAGACGATGGAAAGAATAATTCTGTGGGGCTCGGGATGAAATCACAATGGTGTCAGTTGAGCAGGGTTTTCTGTGAGGAGTGATTGTTTATGTGGACAGTGGAGAAACAACCTAGACAGAGTAAATGCATGTGCAAAGGCATGGGTGTAAAAGAGCTTGCAGTGGGCAAAGCGTGAGTATACTTTGAGTGTGGGGGAAAGGGTGTGAACTGGGGCATGGCCCATAGTGAGGCGGAAGAAGGTTCAATAGGTGGATTAGGGCTGAACTGGAAAGGGTCCTTATGCCAGTCTAGGGATCTGAGTTTTATCAAACAGGCAATGGGAAGCATTACAGAGTTTTAAACAGAGGAGTAACATTATTCATTCATTCATTTCTTTTTCTCTTTCTTTGTTTCTTTGGTAAAGTAAAGATAATATAAATGGAACCATTTTAAAATGAAGTCAGAGCTGCCGTCCCTGAGGAACTGCCTTGCATGTTTTATTTTTTAAATCTTTGGAATTTTAAAACAAGGCAAATTAAGGTAAACCAACATTATGTGCTGAGCAACTATTTGCAAGGATAACAAGAAAACAGATAAAATTACTAGATGAGTGACAACGAGGCTGAAAATTAACAACATTGTTTAGAATTAGCATCATTGTGTTAGCTTAACTGTATCAATAGAAATGTCTTCCTTCTACTGACAGAGTTGCCCTCCTTCCCTCTCTCATGAATACCCCTTGCTGTTATCTCTTAATCAGAACCCTCTTTAGGTTTCTGTCTGAATCAATGTGCCTTGAATAGTTAATTTTTAAAAGATTTAATTTATTTTTAGAGAGAGGGGAAGGGAGGGAGAAAGGGAGAAAAACATTACTGTGTGAGGGTTACATCAGTCGGTTGCCTTTCACACAACACCAAGTGGGGACCTGGCTTTGGACTCCTGCATGTGCCCTGACCAGGAATCAACAGGTGACCTCCAGGTTCACAGGCTGGCACTCAGTCCACTGAGCCACACCAACCAGGGCAAATAGTTATTTTTTCCCAGGACTTTCTTTTTTTAAAATATGTTTTATTGATTATGCTATTACAGTTGTCCCATTTTCCCCCTTTATTCCCCTTCACCCTGCACACCCCCTCCCACCCACATTCCCCCCCTTTAGTTCATGTCCATGGGTCATATAAGTAAATTCTTTGGTTTCCACATTTCCTATACTATTCTTAACCTCTGCCTGTTTATTTTCTACCTACCATTTATGCTTCTTATTCTCTGTACCTTTTCCCCCCTCTCCCCCTCCCACTCCCCTGATGATAATCCTCCATGTGATCTCCATTTCTGTGAATCTGTACCTGTTCTAATTGTTTACTTACTTTGTTTTTGTTTTAGGTTCAGTTCGTAATAATTGTGAGTTTGTTGTCAGTTTACTGTTCGTATTTTTTATAATAAGGGCTTGGTGATGATGAACTCCTTTAACTTGACCTTATCTGAGAAGCACTTTATCTGCCCTTCCATTCTAAATGGAATCTTTGCTGGATAGAGCAATCTTGGGTGTAGGTCCTTGCCTTTCATGCCTTGGAATGCTCCCTTCCAGCCCCTTCTTGCCTGCAAGGTCTCTTTTGAGAAATCAGCTGACAGTCTGATAGGAACTCCTTTGTAGGTCACTGTCTCCTTTTCACTTGCTGCTTTTAAGATTCTCTCCTCATCTTTAATCTTGGGTAATGTAATTATGATGTGCCTTGGTGTGTTCCTCTTTGGGTCCAACTTGTTTGGGACTCTGAGCTTCCTGGACTTCCTAGAAGGTTATTTCCTTTGCCAGATTGGGGAAGTTCTCCTTCATTATTCTTTCAAATAAGTTCTCAATTTCTTGGTCTTCCTCTTCTCCTTCTGGCACCCTTATGATTCAGTTGTTGGAATATTTAAAGATGTCCTGGAAGTTTCTAAGCCTCTCCTCATTTTTTCTTTATTCTTGTTTCTTCATTCTGTTCTGGTTAAATATTTCTTTTTTTCCTTCTGTTTCACACCATTGACTTGAGTCTCGGTTTCCTTCCTGTCATTGTTGTTTCCCTGTACATTCTACTTTATTTCAGTTAGTGTAGCCTTCATTTATTCATCTAATTTGCAACCATGTTCAACCAATTCTGTGAGCATCCTGATTACCAGTGTTTTTAACTGCACATCTGATAGGGTGGCTATCTCTTCATCGCTTAGTTGTGTTTTTTTCTTGAACTTTGATCTGTTCTTTCATTTGGGCCTTTTATTTATTTTTTTTGGTCTGGGAGCACCTGTTACATAGTAAGGGGCGGAGCCTTAGATTTTCTGCATGGCAGAACAGAGCAGGGCAGAACAGATGTTCTTCATGTCACTGCATTGTGCCACTGTATGTGGGGGAGGGGTCCAAGAGGGAATAATGGCACTTGCTCAGCTCTCTGCCAGATTTCAATCACTTTCCCCACTTCCCACAAGCAAATTGGGCCCTTCTGGTGCTGATTCCCAAGTGGGTGGGTTTGTGTACGTTCTAGGATCCTATGGGTCTCTCCAACAAACTCTCCTTTGAGGCTAGGAGTTTCTCCCGCTGTCATCTCAACCCCCACAAGTGTTTTCAATTGGTGGTTTGAGGCTTTATTTCCCCAAGCTGGGACCCTGTGTTGTGAGGTCTGTCTCGCTCTCCAGTTGTTCCTCCTGATTTATCTGCACACGAATGTGGGACCACCCAGTCCACCAGCTGCTGCCTTGCCTTGAGTCCTCACTGTCTGGTCTCCACTCCTCCTATCAGTCTGGAATAATGTTTCTTCTTTAATTCCTTGGTTGTTGGACTTCCACAGTTCAATTTTCTGTAAGTTCTGGTTGTTTTTTGTTTTTAAATTGTTGTTGTTATTCTTTTGGTTTTGTGAGAAGGCACAGTGTGTCTACCTATGCCTCCATCTTGTCCAGAAATCCCAACCAGTTATTTTTTTTAAATCTCAAATAAATGCTTGTTGCCTCTCACTTTGGCCTTTCATGTATATTTTAACTCTTTCCTTCCTTCCTTCCTTCCTTCCTTCCTTCCTTCCTTCCTTCCTCCCTTCCTTCCTTCTTTCCTTCCTTCCTTCCTTCCTTCTCTCTCTCTTCTTTGCTCATGGCTTCTTCCTTCTTTTCTGTTCCCAATTGTAGCCATAGAATACATTGTACACAGAATAAGGTGGCAGCAGGGGCCTACGAAGGGGCAGTGTTGATTTTGGTGATGCAGACAGCTAATTGGGAGGCATAAATCATAGTAAGGGGCCTGTCTGGAAATAGCCCAGGTATTATTAACATAACAAGAACAGTTTGTGTGACACCAATGTAACCTGGCATCTGAGAAGAATGGACTGGAACCTGCATGAGTGAATAATGACAATGTCACTCTACTAGTCATTGGGGGCAGTCAACACCATTGAGTGAGCATGTGTACTGTGTGGCCATCACACTCAAAATGACTGAGGAAGTAAAGCAATGAATCTGCATCAAATTTTGCATTTATCTTGAACATTCCTTCATGAAAACTATTTAGATGCTTCAGAGGGCCATAGCTATGACCAACTGGTGATTGGCAGCTTCATCACAACAGCCTGCCCACTCATGCATCAAGTTTCATGCAGAGATTTTTGGTGGAACACCAAATCACCCAGGTGTCTCAGTCCACCTATAGCCCATACTTGGTGCCTTGTGATTTCTGGCTTTTCCCTAAACTAAAATTATCTTTGAAAGGGAAGAGATTTTAGATCATCAATGAGATTCAGGAAAACACCATGGGACAGCTGATAGTGACTGGAAGAACTGTGTGAGGCCACAAGGTACCTACTTTGAAGGGGACTGAGGTGTCATTGTCCACAAAGTTTGTTGTATGTTCTATCTTCTTCAATAAATGTCTTTATTTTTCATATTACATGGCTGAATACCTTCTGGACAAACCTCATACATAGTGACCAACTAGATCTGGGGGAAGCAACAAGGAAAAGAATGGAGTTCCAGATGACTTTTAGTGTTGTAACCAAGGTAACTTGATACCTGATGATATGATTAACTGAAAGAGGGACTATTAGGGGAAGGTTTGAGGATCAAATGAAAAATTGTTTTGAGTCAAAAGGAGTTTATAGCACTTGTAAAACATTTAGGTGAACACATCTAGGAGACAGGTAGAAATAAAGCCAGAGGTATGGGATACACACCAGTAGCCATAAGAGGAACACACTGGCCTGGCCAAGCTTGTTTATCAGGAAGGTAGCTGTCTGAAGACAGAAGCTACAGTACACCAACCAATATCATAAAAGACTTCTGGAAAAAAGACCACACAGCAAAGAAAATGGAGACCAAAAAAAGACTGGACACTGGACACAGAGTTTAATGGCACTGGCTGCTGGTTTTGAGAGGAAGTGGAGCATCAGAATGAAAAGAGACCACTTCTCATTCCCAGATCAATAGTTACATTAGTGACAGGTGGGATAAATGCCAAAGTGAGTGGGATTCAGGCATTGAAAGATAAATGTGAAGACAGCTGACTTAAGATACTCTTTGAAGAAACTTAGCTGTGAAAGAGAGAGAGAGATAGGGCTGGAGGTAAGCTAGAAAGGAAGATTGTTTTTGAAGGACAAAACAGAATTGAGCATGTTGTTTGCTTTTTGACTAGTTTTTGCTTTTTGACCAGTTTTTGCTTTTTGACCATTACAAACAACTTATGAAATACTAGGAAATTAGAAAGTTTTCTGATTTTAAAAAATATCTAAACTAAAAAAATGATTGTTTTCTCAAGAGTCAAATAGTGAAGCAAGTAATTCTGCTTATTTCTATCTTGACAATTATTTTGTTATCTAAGGTCATCTTTAATCCAGTATCTCAAATAGAGTTTGCATTTTTCAATTGACATGTCAACTTAGCACCTGAAAGGCAGGTGCCCATTAAAAAGGGGGGAGGGGCAGTAAGACTTAGAAGTAGTGTGATTCACTGTACCTTGTCAATGTAAGAAAGGTCCAAGACTGTAAGAATTTTTATGAGTTTATTTGAACCAAACTGACGACAACTGCTGGGAAGCAAAACCTCAATGGATTGAGAAAGTGCTCCAGGAAATGGCAGTTTTTGCACCTTATTTATACATTACAATCAAAACAGAAAACCTAAATTGGTTATGTGAAATCCCTTGGTGACAGATTAGGGAGGTGGGAGAAAGCAAAGTGGGGGTGGGAGGACAGAGAGACTTCTGGGATTGGATAAAAAGCAACACAATAGGCACATACTTCTTTTATATAGCTGGGTGCAGGATTGTTAACAGTCACAATGAACATGATAATAATAACAAGGAGACAATATGAGGGCTCCTATGGGGTGATGCCCTGTGCTTTGAGGGGTCCAGAAAAAGGAAATCTGACATTCCAAAGGTATATTATCATAGATGCAGAAAGACAATAGACAGGCTCGGTTAAGGTAAAGACTGACTTTTGTCAGGAAGATTCAAGCCTGGGATATGACTGTCCACCACAACCTGCTTTCAGTTAGAAAGTTTTTTAACTGTAGACCATCTTGTGTGGTTACTTAGGTCTCCAAGTTTGTAAGGCTGCCACACAGGCCTCCCCTGAGCTTGCCACATTTAGTATGTGACACTTTTCATCTAAAACCCAAAATCTGAAAAATGTTTTTCAGAATCTGGGTTTCAGTTATCTCACTTTATTCAGTTATTTTATTCAGTATTTCTCTTAAAATTATACTCTCTTATTTAAAATCTCAGTTAAATTAAGAGGATCTTGTTACTCTAGGTATTTTTTAATATTCTGGATCATAATTTTTTAAATTTTATTTTAATTATTGTTCAAGTACAATGTTTCTATCTTTTACTCCCATCCCAGCCCACCCACCCAGCCCTCCCCACCTCCCTCCCATTTCCACCTGCCCCTAGTTTTTGTCCATGTGTCTTTTATACTTGATCATAAAATTTTAATAAATAGCTAAATAATAAATAAAATACTTAAATACTATGTAATCATTAAAAATAAATATAAATATAGGAAAAAGCTGATAATTCCTCATCATAAGACTTGAAATACAGCTAAATGATAAATAAATAACTGAGACGGGGCAGCAGGCTCTGGGCAGCCATACTCTGAGTTCCCAGGTCATTGCTGAGGGGAACTAGATATTTGCATGAGAAGTTTAAGGAATCTGCTCTCTCAAATGCCAGGACTCAACAGTTACAAGGCAAATTTCAGCCAATGTATGCCTTGTGCCATGCTGCATGCAACTGTCAACATAAGAAACATTCAAACCTATAGAGAATTTTTGTGAGTTTATCTGAACCAAACTGACAACTGCCAGGAAGCAAAGTGTCAATGTATTGAAAAATGCTCTGGAGAACAGCAGTTTAGCACCTTATTTTATACATTACAATCAAAAGAGAAGACCCAAGAAGGTTACAAGAAATCCATTGGTGATAGATTAGGGAGGCAAGAGAAATCAAAGCAGGGAACCTCTGGGATCAGAGAAAAGGTAAAATAATAGACACTTATTTGTACACAGGTGAGTACAGGATCATTACTAGTCAACAATTAACATGGTAACAATAACAATGAGGGATTTGTGGTCTCTCCTTGATGCAGTACCTGTGCTTTGAGGGGTCCAGAATAAGAAAATTTGACATTCCACAGGTGTGTTATAGATACCAAAAGACAACATGTAACAGGGTGCAGAGCAAGGGTCCACTAAAATTCTCCACAGACCATGGTTGGGGTTTGGGGCATGGTGAAAGTGAATGAGACAGCTTAAAATACTTTGCATAACAAAAAGGCACACTAATAGCTGTGCTACCGCCCTGAGTGAGAGGTGTCTACGTGACTCTGAGAGTATTCAGAGACTCGTGGTATAGCCAGTGGAGGTGAATGCTCTCCCTGGAAGCCCCTGTGTCATAGGGTCTCTCACCCTGACTAAAGATGGCAGGGAAGAGATGGTAGAAGATACAGGAAACCAGCAAATATAGCTCATTGTAGGAGGAGCCAGAGATAAGGTCACATAGGAAACTCCAGATCAGCATTTAATCTAAGAGCAGAGAGAGAGAGGCTGGTCCACCATGAGGGCTGAGAGAGTAGGTAGTACTTATGCTGGTCTGTAGTGAAGAGAGCAGCCATGTGAGAGAGCCTGCTATGCTGTCTGTACAGAGGGAGGAGCTATGTCTCCTCCTCTGAGGATTCTGCCATGCAACCTGGGCTAGTAAGAAAGTGGTAGCAGGCAGCAATGAGGAGTAGCCAGAAGGGATTTGTCCATGAGATCTTAGTAAGGAAGCAGCAGCCAAGAGAAAGAGAAAGGTATGCTGCTGCTCTGATCATGCGCACTGTAGCTGACCCCAAACCACCAAGGACTCTGCCTTACGAGACACTGACCTGCTGCCTCACAGACCTGGACTCTTATCTGGACTCTTAGGACTTGGGACATATGAAGAGGCCACTCTCTTGGGACTTGTGCCTCCCTGGACTCCACCATGATCCAGTGAAACATGGCACATGTTTCCTGAACTATTACACAGAGGCTGAGGACAACTTACCCCAGATCCTGGAGGGAAGAGCTGCTGTAAGACGATGGCAACTTTGAAGCCCACAAGTACACTTTCCAGAGGGGATGGAAAACTGTTTGTGTAGCCGGCTTAAGAACAGATAAGGAGATGGGGAACTATTGGCCCTTGTTTTGGCTTATAGCTTGGTGGGGAGCAAGGGAAGAGCGAGTCTTGTGGGAAAACAGGCCTCTGAGCAGAAGAGCTCTCAGCCCTGCCAAGGATTCACCCATTTCACCCCAAGGTTTCAACCTGTTTCCTCCAACACTAATTGTTGGGTCATGTGTCAAGGTGCCATGTACATGGGCCCCAATTTGCTCAGTTATAAACAGACAGGCTCAGGTAAGGTAAAACCTGACCTTTGTTAGAGAAAAATATTAGCCTAGGACATGACTACCTGCCATGAACTGCTTCTAGTCAGAAAGTTTTCATTTCAGACTATCCAGCGTGGTTTCTTTAGGTCTAAGTTTGTAAGGCTGTCACGTAGGCCTCCCCTGAGCTTGTCAGGTTTGCATATGACCCCTTTTTATCCACACAGCAGGCCCCTCCAGACCCTGCTGCCCTAGTGTGGCATGTTCTGGGAAAGAGGGGCTGACACTGAGACTTGCAATACAGAGCTTGGAGACCCAGAAGGCTACTTTGTTGGCCAAACTCAGTGCTCAGGGAATGTGATCCTCTTGAAAATGCACTGGATTTTGCACAAAGGGCAAGAGGTTTAATTTGGAAATTCAGGCTTGGGCAACACAGAACAAAAGCAAAAATGGATACGAGATATGCATTTTCATTATTCCTGCTTAGGGAAGGGTGGTCAGAACATTTCATTCTTTTTAAACAAGGCAAGCAGTTTCAGCATTTCCTAGGTGCCCATCCACCCTGAAGTACTGGACCTCAGTCACTTATCAGGAAGGTAACTCTTTACAGAGCCCCAGGGACAGAGCAGCAAGGGCTGAGGGAAGGGCTCTATCACAGTCTGGTCACTCCTGCTGCCTTCCTCTTTCTTCACTCACCCTGTAACACACATACTTTCTCTCTCTTTCCTAGAGGTGATCACCACTTCCAAATCGATGTAAGATGTTCACAAGGACTATGAGAAGTTCTTATCCCGTGAGTTATCTAAGCAGTACTACAGGCAAAGTCTTTTAGATAACTTACAATGTGATTCTTGGGTATCTTGATGTTTGCACATCAGTTGTAATAAATTTTATTACATGGACTATATGGCAGTCATAAAATGATAACAGTGACACACACTGGTGGTGTGATTATTTTATTTATTCCACAAACTTTTATTGAGCACCTACTATATGCCAGAATATACACTAAGGTCTGGTGATATGATGACAGAAGACACAATCCTGGCCTCAAGGCACTCAATAGATATTGTGAAATAATAGAATAAATACTTGAGGTCTGTTTGGAAAAAGTCCAGCCATTGTTAATACAACAAGAACAATTTGTGTGACACGTATGTAACCTGGCAGCCAAGGAAAATGGACTGGAACATGCATGTGTGAACGATGACAACCTCACGGTACTAGTCAGTGGGGGCAGTAGATGCCATTGAGTGAACATGTGTATTGTGTGGCTATCACATTCAAATGACTGTGCAAGTAGAGCAATGAATCTGCATCAAATTTTGCATTAAGCTTGAACATTCCTTTGTGGAAATTATTCGGATGATTCAGAAGGCCACAGGTATGGGCAACTGGTGATTGGCAGCTTCATGCGACAGCCCGCCCACTCATGCATCAAGCCTCATGCAGTTTTTTAAAATCAGTCAGGAGACTCAGCCCCCTACAGCACAGATTTGACAGCCTGTGACTCCTGGTTTTTCCCCAAACTAAAATCACCTTTGAAAGATACGAGATTTCAGAACGCCAATGAAATTCAGGAAAATACAATGGGGCAGCTGATGGTGATTGGGAGCACTGTGTGAGGTCCAAAGGTGCCTATATTGAAGGGGACTGAGGCATCATTGTCCTATGTACAATGTTTCTTGTATCTTGTATCTTCTTCAATAAATGTCTCTATTTTTCATAGTACATGGCTGAATACTTTCCGGACAGACCTTCACATATTGGTCTTTGCCTCCTGTTTCTAATTCAGGGCCCTTGGAACCCTGGTAAATTCCTGGGTGGTAAAAGCACCAGGAACAGATTTTGTTCTAATAGTTGATCTTTGACTCTGGTTCCTGACACAGGGCACCTGAAACCTTTGTCATTTCCTGGGTGAGAACAGTGTCTTTTGTTCTAATGGTGAAACTCCAGGGGGGCTCCTGCATGACAGCTGCTGAGCAGACTGACAAAGCCACTGTTACAAGTTTGGAATTTTCAGCCTTACCTCTCCTTGTCCCGAAATGGAGTTGATAATTATGGAGTTAATGATTAATATGATGCAGACTCCACCAAAAAAGACATAAAATGGGATTTGGGCAGCTTCCAGGTTTACAAATACATCCATACCAGGAGAATGATACACCCCAATCCACAGAAGCTCCTGCACTCAGGACCCTCCCAGGCCTCCTCCTCTGTGTCTCTTCATCAGGCTGTTCATCTGTATCCTTTAATAAGCTGGTAAATGTACCCAGGTGTTTCTCTGAGTTCTATGAGCTTCTCTAGCAAATTAATAAGACCCAGGACAGGGTGGGGTCATGGAAACCTCCAATTTGTAGCCAAATCAGACATAAATTGTGGTAACCCAGGAACCTACTACTTGCAACTGGCATCTGAAAGGGGGGGCAATCTTGTGGGACTGAACCCTAAACCAGTGGGATCTGACACTATCTATCTCTAGGTCAGAAGTGTTATAATTTAGTTAAATTGTATAATACTGAGCTGGTGTAGTGGAGAATCAGTTGGTGTGGGAGAAAAAACCCACACATTTGGTGACCAGAAAGGTCAGAAGTTGAAGTATTTTGTGTGAGGAGTAAAGGAGACTCACAGGAGAGAAACACAGGAAGAGCAAAGAGCTAGGTTTTTCCCTATTTAGGAGGAAGTCTGGAGTTTTTTCCTTCTGTGGATAAGCAGATTTACCCATATTCATCATATGGATAAATATGATAATATTTTATTTGATACCTCCATCCTATAATGACAAAGAGTATGAAGGACAAGAAAATGTAAAAGCAGCAAAAGAATTATGGCTGAGGAATCAAGAAAGTTTTCACAGAATCCATAGCACTTGAGCTGAGGTTTGAAGAACAAGGATGAACTAAGCAGGAAGGACGCTATTCCAAACTAAGAGACAGAAAATCTTGCAAAAGTATATACATTTGAGGAAACAAATCACCTACTATTGCTCTATCATTCAACATGAGGCAGCTTCGACTGGTGCGGAGGAGAGACTATTCCAGGTTGCAGCTGCTACTAGATCTGCAAGCTGGACTAAGGCCTGGACAGAGATCGCTTCCCAACAGCCCTGCTTGGGGACTGTCTGCTTGTAGTCAATATATATTCTGACGTAAGCCAGCACCCCTTCCCTGTCTCCTGCTACATGCTGGTTCCTGAGATAGGCCATTGTCTTGACCTGGTCAAGCATGTAATTTCCATTAGCTGGTATCATTCACATCCTAGTACCCATGACTATCCCCTTCCCCAACGTATGTAGTTCTTTGGCTCCTGACCAGCTGTACAGAATCCATTTCATCTTGCAGACACCTAAGATGTGCGTCATATGCTAAATTTCCATTAATAAACTATATAAATCACCAAAATGGAGTGGCCAGCCTTTTCTATCTTCCCTGCCCTCTGCTTACAAAGATAGATTTTCAATCCTGGAGCCTTCACTGGGTCTCTGTATATTAACAACTGGATATCTACGAAGGGCCTTATTTGTGATGCCAATAAATTTCTACTTTATCTTGTAGTCTACAGGCAGTCTCTGAGGAATTCTGAGCTATGTGGTCACATAAACAGAGTTACTAATTGAAAAGATTACTCTGCAGCAATGCAGACAAACAGGATGAGAACAAGACAGAAGTACCAGTGTTGAAAGATACCATGTGCTCAACCAGTGGTAGGGCATGGGAGGAAAACTGCTCAAGAAGAATGCAAGGCAGAGCAAGGGATTGTAAGTAGGAAGACAGAATCCAGCAAGACTTTCAGATTACTGACATGGACCATCAGGTGAATGGCTAACAACATGCAAGACTGGGGAAAGAGGAAGGCAAACGAATTTGGAGATGAAAATGAATTTCATTTTTTTAAAATATTTTATTTATTTTTAGAGAGGGAAGGGAAAGAGAAAGAGAGAGAGAAAAAAACATCAATGTGTGGTTGCTGGGGGTCATGGCCTGCAAACCAGGCATATACCCTGACTGGGAATCGAACCTGCGACACTTTGGTTTGCAGCCCGCGCTCAATCCACTGAGCTATGCCAGCCAGGGCTGAATTTCATTTTTGATATGGTAAGTTTTGGTTTCCATGGAAGGTTCAGATCTGGCACCAATGTCACTGTGGGGATCATCAGCATATGGATGTCACTGAAGTCAGGGGTTGGGGAGGTTTGCCAGAGAATGTGGGACACCTAGGAATGCCAGTACATAAGGATGAATGAAGGAAGAAGAGCCAGAAAAAGACAATGAGAGTGAAGATTTTATCCAACATAATCCCCCCAAAATATAAGAAAGAGCAGAAATAACAGTGAAAGTGTTGTGTCTATAGTTTTACAGTTCTCCAAAACAGAAAGTGACTTAAATGTCAAGTCAGAATGACAATTAGATTCTTCGTGTATCTCCCTCCCACCCCAGCCCACTGCCTCCCACTTCCTGTGAGCTGGAAGAAAGAACCAGGGGAACCCCAATTGGGGTCCATGGATACACTTCAGTGTAACATCCCTGCACTTACTGATATTACTTGCAAAATGTTGTGCATATGGAAATTTTAGGACACTTTTGCCAGATTGTCAAAGAAATCTAAAACACAATACGTCCCTAAAGTATTACCTACTACCTTATTCATACATAAGGTCACACATGACCCATTTGAGAGCATACATTATATATTCCCACTAAATAACTTCAGCAGATAGTTCTCATTGGTGTTCTATTTTTCTTCCACTATGCATAATCACAGACTAAGAATGACCCATTTTATAGGAAGTTTATTTCAATAGCTGCATTTCAGTTCTAAACCTACTTTTAGTCAAAGTTTAAAATAAAAAAAATTTGAAATCTTTTGACATTTTGTGAAATAGTGTTGTAGTTTTACCTTACTTATCAAAGATACTATTTTACCATAATATATTCTGCTTTTGTATAGAGAAAATAACCATATTATTGATTTCTTCTGCAAACACTATGCGTAATGCCCTGGTCTGTAAGGCACCTCTCTACCCATGTCTGCCCTTTGTCTATCAGCACAGTGCCCCATGTGCCACCTAGGGGCCACATTGACTTTCATCAGCTGGTGTGAAGGTTTGAAAATATCAGCTCTGTGAAATAAGAAAACATGCCACTGTTCTTCCCCTGTAAGAGCCATGCATACCTGGGCCATCTGGGCAGCGGTGTTTCCTTTTGTTCCCATGAAGACCATGGCCGGGGCAGAGGAGAGGCTCAGGGTCGAGAAAAACATATTTCCTGCTATACAGGCAAGACTGTGGTGTAAAGGGTCATCAGGGAGAGTCTGGACCTAAAGCTTAACCCAGAAACACATCCACCAAGGCCTCTTTTAGCCGCCTAGTTGTTGATGCCCCTGGCAGTAGACATTGGGTGTGGTCAATAGAGTAACAGCCCTGCAAAGATGTCCACATCCTAATCCCTGGATCCTGAGACTGTGACATGGCAAAAATGACTTTACAAATGAGATCAAGTTTAGGATTTTGAGTTGGGGAGATTATCCTAGGTTATCTGGGTGGGCTCAATGTAATCCTAAGGTTTTTATAGGATAGAAGCACAAGGGTCAGAATCAGAGAAAAAGATGGGATGACAGCAGAAAAGTCAGAGTGATGGAGGACCACCAGTCAAGGAATTCAGGTGGCCTCTAAGTTGATAAAGGAAAGGAAAGGAATTTTGCCCCAGAGCCTCCAGAAAGAACCAGCTCTCCTACTTGTTCCTGCACTTTTGACCTCCAGAATTGTAAAATAATAAACTTCAATTGTTTTTAGCCACTGACTTTGTGGTAATTTGTTACAGCTGCAGTGAAAAACTAATACACTGATTTGCTCACAGAGAAGCCAATCCTGGCTGCCTGGGCTCATGACTGGTGGCCCTGAGGAACACTGCCACAGCAGGCACACAGACACACTCCAGGACCTGCCTCCTGTACCCAGCTTTGTGCCCCAAGGCCAGCCCTTCTCTGTGCCAGGAACTGCTTACAGCAATTCACACACATTATCTCATGTAATCCTCACAACAACACACTGGGGTCAGTGCAGTTACCTTGCCTTAGAGGGGAGTAGGCTGAGTTTATTCTAAATCCAACAGGCACTCACTATTGATTAAGTCAGGACTGGAACCGGCAGTTTGATTACAGAGCCTGAATCGTTACATAAAACCCCCCTATGCTGCTGGTTCCCTCTAAGTGTTTGTTGTGTGTCTAGCATAATTTATCAACAATGTTCTACAAATAAGCTGGAGTCTACAGCCTTCAGGTGGGCATCAGGGGCTGGCCTCTGAATGTCTCACGGCAGCTCTGAGACACATGTTCCCAGGAAAGGAGCAGCAGGATTCATCCATATGCACCTTGGAGAGCAGGAAGAAAGAAGAAAAGATATTCCTGAAAAAAGCTTTATGACTAAGTCAAAAATTATTAGTATTTGCCATTGATGATTATAATTTTAGCAAGTTACTGTGAGTCTAGTATTGTTTATTTTTTTAAACCTTACTTAATAAAGCTGGAGTTATTATATTGGCTGGGCTACTATGCAATGAAATATTGAAGTTCAGTGGGTGCTTGCAAGATGGTGGCAAAGTAGGAGGATCTTTCTTGTACCTCCTTTGAGAACCAAACTGGAAATAAAACTTAAAAAAGGGGAACACCCACCCAAAATAACCAACCAGAGACTACCTGAAGAGGAGACTTTTAACCAAGGACAAGCAGAAACCACCTTGAGACCCCATCCACGGGCAACAGGCAAAGGTTCCAGCCCAGATGTGGGATCTTCCCCACATCCATTTCTCCTGCAGATGCTCATCAAAACACGAGAAAAACATACACAGAGACAACCAGGTCCTGGGGGAAAGAGGGACAGAATAGCCACTCTCTCCAGTGGAAAGCGCCTCATATCCATTCCCAAGCAGATTTTTATTGAGAATCCAGATTTAGTTTGTGGATTCACAGTCTGGCAGAAAAGATCAAAAGAAGTAGGTGACTTACAATGGTGCAGACAGGACCCCCACTGTGATTCTGGGCAGAGCTAGGAATTTTACCATTTGAAAGGTCTAACAGGGCTCAAAGGGCTAGTTTGGGTTTCCAGTCTGAGCCTTCCAATTCTAATCTAATAACATCCTCCAGCAAACAGATCTCACAGGATCTTGCATATTGTATGTCCCAGGCCTGATTACCCTGGGGGTCCGCCATTTCTGGTCTGGGCTGCACTGCCCCTGCTATTTCCGCAGGCCTGAGTTAACAGAGTAGACAAAAGCAGCCAGGAGTCCTGGATTTCTCACTTCTAAGAACAAGGACTCAGGCTTTGAGAAGGCCGATGGGGCAGGGGTTGATGTCTATTACCCCTTCATTTCCTCAGCCTGAAGTCTCTTCCCAGAAGGCTCCACGTGATCATGCCTGTCTTAGGCATTTCCCTCCTTGGGAAGTCTCACCCGTCATTGGCTAACTGATCAAGCTTAGAAGGTTTATGCACAGAAGAGGTAGCGTTCATGCCAGGGAAATAAGTTTTTGTCTCCTTAGTGGCTCTTGGTCCAGAGGTCTCTCACTCAGCCTAAGTCACTGGGGGGCGGCGGGGTACAGCTTCCTGAGACCAGGCAGGGCAGTCCCCAACAGCACTGAGCTGTTAAAATTAAAATCTAAGACACATAAAGAAAAAAACATTCTTAATTTTGTGTTTTCTGCTGACATTTTGTATTTGTGCTTACCTGGAGTTAGCAATGTGGGTGAAATATAAAATGAAGCCATTTTCTAAATTAATACATACAAGGTTCAGACAAAATTGGTCTTAATATATCAGTCAATCAGTACATTTACTGTCCAGGGTTGAGGCAAACTAAGTATTCTGTCAAACCACATTGGAGTGTTCTCCTTGTGGCTTTAAAATATAAATGGGTAGTCCTGGCTAGGTGGCTCAGTTGGTAGGAGTGTCATCCCATGCACAAAGAGTTGTGGGTTCCATGCTGATCAGGGCACATATCCAAGCTGCAGTTTCCATCCCCATTCGAGGTGTCTGGCGTGAGACAACCAGTCAATGTGTGTGTGTGTGTGTCTCTCTCTCTCGCCCTCTCTCTCCTCCCCCTTTACTCTTTATCTAAGAAAATGCATGAATAGGTGCTCAGGTGAGGATTGAAAAATAAAAAATTAAAATAAATAAATGGCCACAGTGAAAGTCAGGGATACTTATACATTCATGATGGCACAGCAGTCTGGTACAGCATTTGGTGTATCTACTAAACTTGAGCACATGCATACCTGAGCTACAATGCAGGAATTTCAGCCCTGGGGAGATTTTTCCCAACAAAAATGTCTGTGAGCATGTGCACCTGGTGACATGTACAAGAATAACAGCAGGATTTGAATCACACCCACATTAGAAACCACATAAATGCCCATCAGCAGCAGAAGAGATGAATAAATACAATATAATAATATACAATAAGGAAAATGAATGAACTACAGCAATACATAGCAACATGGCTGAATCTCAGAAAATACACTGTTTAATGAAAGAACACAGGCACAAAAGAGCTGTGTGGTTCTGGTTATACAAAGTTCAAAGACAGCCAGAACCACTGTATGGTGTTAGAGATCAGGGGATTGGATTGGCTGCATTTCCTTATTTTCCGTATTCTCGATGTTGGAGAGACTGCTTCTTCCAGCACTAATTCCTGGAGATAGCACGGCCTCCCTGATGGCCCTGTCAGTGTACCTTTGATATAACTTTCAGTAACCACACTCTCAAATATCTCCTTTATCAAACTCTTCATGCCAAGCCAATATCTCCCCTGTTCTAAACCACATCAGCTCCAGGCACCAAACAACTAGAGACCACTTGTATCACTTAAGCTATCTAGTCTAAACTTAGTGTACCTAGCCTGCCTTGCCCATTCCTTCCTGCAGGAATCCCTCCAAAAGCTCTGGGCGATGGTCTTCCTTCTCCCCTCTTTACCTCCTGGTGCTTCCCAGGGCCCATGTGGTGTGGCATCAAATCCCTCCTATTTTTAAACATCTATGAATTTCAATTCTTCCTTTGTGGCAGTTTTCTATGTCAGATGTCTTACTGTGCCTGATTTGAAAAAATCCCGGGGTCCGTTTTTAACATAAGAGTTGTGAGTGAGAGCAGCAGTGGGAGAAACTTCTGGGGTACTGATAACATGCCATTTCTTGACATGTGTAATTACACAAGTGTATTAGTTTTGTGATAATGCATTGAGTTGTACACATAATTTAGGTACTTTTCTGTAATTTATAAATACTAACAACAAAAAATGTGAAATATTAGTGATTATTTCATTTCCTCTCTCTCCTTCCTCTTTCCGCACTACCCAACAAGATTAATAAGCTTGAAGCTAGTTGGGGCTTTTTGTATTCTCTGGCAAGCTGAGCACCCTTGTCGTGGTCAGTGGCTTGTGCACAAATCCTTTCCCGTCAATTCTGACATCAGTCACTGGTTCAAGGTACAGAATAAAGAAGATGTAGTATTAATTTATCTAAGATCCATAGCTACATTTATAAAACCCATGGTAATGAGAAAATACCAAGCAGGAACCAACAGGTGTTTGAGAACTAATTATCTGTGTTGTTGGCCTCTTGGTTAATTGTATTGTGGTTAGAGAACATGATTACTACATTATTTTAGTGTCCAGAAATGCTTTGCCACTTGATTAACAGCCCCAAATATAGTCAAACTTTGTAAACATTTTGTGTGTGCCAGAAGAAAAGATGCTGTAAATCTGACAAGGGCCACATTCTATATGTGGCCACTATGGTAAGTGCACTAATAATTTTATTCAGCTCTGTATCTAGATTTAATGTACATGTTTAGCAAGGTAATGACTAAATATCAGTTTTTCTATTCACTACCAACAAACAGAAAAGGAAATTTAAAAATGATACCACTTAAAATAGGATTAAAAAATCAAGTAATGGAAATATAGAGGCTCCAGCACAAATAATGCCCCACTTTTATTCAAAAATCATAAGCATGTAACTCTGTAGCATAATAATTTCACAAGCACCATATGATATTTGAGGTGAAACATACAAATTGCTAACCATCTGGCACAAGACATTCATGTACCCTACCAACTGCACTCAATCAAGCCTTACTGCTGCTGGACCCTGTATATATAAATACATATTCAAAATTTCTATACAGAAAAAAATATTAAACATTTTTAAGAAACATCTTTAAAAAACTAACTGGACAAAAGCATATATCATGTTCATTTTGTAGAAGTCTATACTGTAAAGATAACTTATTCTGTGATTTTTATGGTAGACTTGTTTCTTTTGTATATGTTTTTTCAATAACACTTAATATAATATTATATTAGTTTTAGGTGTGCAACATGATTAGACATGTACTTCATGAACTGATCACCCCCATAAGTCTAGTACACATACAGTTATTCTCATTTATTACAATATTACTGAGTTATTCCATATGCTTTACATCCCCATGAATATTTTGTAACTAACAATTTGTCCTTAATCCCACCTCCTTTATACCCATGTCTTCAAGCCCCTGCCCATCTGGCCACTATCCATTGCTTCCATACCTTGGCTATTGTAAATAATGTGTCAGTCAACATAGGGGTGCGTATGTCTTTTGAATTAGTGTTTTGGGTCCTTTCAGGTAAATACCTAGAAATGGAATTGCTAAGTCATAGGGTAGTTCTATTTTTAATTTCTTGAGGAACTTCCATACTGTTTTCTATAGTGACTGCACCACTTTACAATCACACCAACAGTGAACAAAGGTTCCCTTTTTGCCAAATCTCCCCAGCACTTGTTGTTTGTTGATTTATTGATGATAGCCATTCTGACAGGTGTGAGATGGTATCTCACTGTGGTTTTAATTTGCATTTCTCTGATGATTAGTGTGGTTGACATCTTTTCATATGTCTGTTGGCCATCTGTACATCTTCTTTGGAGAATGTCTATTCGGGTCCTTTACTCATTTTTAAATTGGATTGTTTTGGGGGGCATTAGTGTTAAGTTGTGGGAGTTCTTATATACTTGGATATTAACCTACTATTAGGTATATCATTGGTGATTTATGTTCTCCCATTTAGTAGGTTGTCTTTCTGTTTTGCAATGGTTTCCTTTTTATACAAAAACTCTTCAGTTCAATGTAAATAGTTCCCTTTGTTTATTTATTGTTTGTTTCCCTTGCCACAGGAAACATTCTCTCTCTCTCTCTCTCTCTCTCTCTATATATATATATATATATACACACACACACACTCTCTCTCTCTCTCTCTATATATATATACAAGCTAACAACAATGTTACAATTATACTGCCTATTTTTTAAGAGCTTTATGTTTTCAGGTCTTCCATTTAAGTCTTTTTCTATTTTGAGTTTATTCTTGTATATGGTGTAAAAAAGTATTCCACGTTCATTCTCTTGCATGTGTCTGTCCAGTTTTCCCTACACAGTTTATTGAAAAGACTGTCTTTATGCCATTGCATATTCTTTCCTTCTTTGTCATAAATTAATTGACCATATAATTGTGAGCTTATTTCTCATTTCTCTATTCTGTTTCATTAATCTATGTGTCTGTTTTTCCAACAGTATCATGCTGTTTTGATTACTATAGCTTTGTACTAACGTTTGATATCAGTTACTGGGCATGATACCTCCAACTTTGTTTTTTTCTTAAGAGTTTTTTGGTATTCCAAGTCTGTTGTAGTTCCAGATAAATTTTAGGATAATTTATTCTAGCTATGTTTTAAAAACTGCCATTGGTATTTTGATAGAGATTGCATTCAATCTGTAGATTGCACTGGGTATCTTGGACAAATTAAGGATCTTAATTCTTCTTTGAGTGTTTGGTGGTAAAATTTACCTGTGAAGCCATCCAGTCCCAGGCTTTTTTTTGTTGAGAGTTTTTTGATTACTGCTTTGATTATTTTATTTGTAATAGTTTTGTTCAGATTTTCTGTTACTTCTTGATTCAGTCTTAGAAGACTGTTTCCAGGAATTTATCCATTTCTTTTAGATTGTCCAACTTGTTGGCATATGGTTGATTATAATATTTCCTTGCAATCCTTTGTAATATTTTCTTACAATTCTAAATGGTAACCATGCTGAGTAAAATAATCTTCTTTGTACGTCTTTGCTTTTCATCTCTTTGAATATTTTGCTCCAATGTCTCTTGCCTGCAGAGGTTCTGCTGAGAAATCAGCTGACAGTCATATTGGAGTGCCCTTGTAGATAACTAATTGCTTTTCTCTTGCTGCTTTGAGATTCTCTCTTTGTCTTTAACCTATTTTAACTGTAATGTTTCTTATTGTGGACCTTTTTGTCTTCACCTTATTTGGGTCTCCCTATATGTCTATTGGCTCTCGGATGCATATGTCTATTTTTTTTTGACAGGTTAGGTGAGTTTTCTGTCATTGTTTCTACAAATAAATTTCTTATCCCTACTATCTCTCTCTCTTTTTTTGGTCTGGTTCTCCGATGATGTAAGTATTGTTACATTTGATGTTTCCTGAAAGGTCCTTTAAAGTATCCTCATTTAAATTTTTTTTCTTTTTGCTGTTCTGATTGCTTGGTTTCTGCTTCCTTGTTTTGATGATTTGATACTGTTTTATATAAGCTACTGTTGATTTCCTCTAATGAATTCTTTATCTCAGTTGTTGTATCCTTCATTTCTGACTGATTCTTTTTTATGGTTTCATTTCTATTTTTATGTTTTCTATGTGTTTGTTGAGGTACTCACTGAGTTTCCCTACTCTTCCTTTAAGTTCACTGGGCAGTCTAATAAAGTGTTTTGAACTCCAAGTCTGGTGGATTGCTTACCTTCATTTTGTTTAGCTCTTTTTCTTGAGTTTTCTCCTGGTCTTTGGGAGGTGTTTATTTGTCTGTTAATTTTGGCTGACTCCTTGTGTTTGTTTTTATGAATTAAGTAGATAAGTTATGTCTCTCAGGCTTGGCAGGGTAGCCTCAAGTAGAAGTTGTCCCATGAGGCCCAGTCATGCAGTCTCCCTGTTCACCTTCTTCAGAGGCTTCAAAGGAGTCCCTTGTGTAGGTTGTGTGTACCTTGTTGTTTTAGTTGAGACTTGATTGATATTGGCATGTCTGTGGGAGGAACTGACCCTCAAGCTAACTGGCTTTGAGGTGTTGCCATGACACATCCAATGAGCTGGTATGCAAGAGTTGACCCCACAGAGCCATGTTTGCATTAGCGGGGCTCTGATGTGGGGTGAGTCAGCCTTTTGGGTGTTTCATTTGTCTAGCTGATTGAGTGGAGCTCTGGCATGGTCTGAAACTGACTACAACAGGTGTTGATTCTGGGACCTCTTAGGAATGGCTTTGGTACATGACAAGGCCAGCCCCTGTCTGTTACCAGTCCAGTGCCACCTGGTAGGAGCTACAACGTGACGTGCAGGAAGTTTCCACTTGTGCTGGACTTGGAGACTCCTTGGAGTGGCTAAGCTGGGAACTGAGGAGAGCTTGCTCTAATGGCAGGCATGGAGCCACTTAGCAAGATGTATGGGCCACAGTGAGGCCAGATGTTGCTTATCTGAGGTTTGTGAACCTTTGGGAGATGTTAGGGAAGTCTGCAATGTGAGGCAAGACAGTCCATTTGTGTGGAAAAGTGGCTGGAAGAGGATCCAGACAGGTGCTAGAGTTGAGTGGGATTAGACCTCAGAAAATCACAAGGTCATGTTGAAAAGTATGAGCCAAGTTACTGGAGAGGGCAGATTTGGTGCCTAGCTGCTCCTGCTGGTTGGGTGAGGGGAGGGCTCAACAAAGGAAACTTGGCATCTGCCTGTATTTCTGTCCTCAGCTGTCCTGACTCCTTCCCTCCAGCCATCACCCTGAATCTAGACAATTCAGCTGCTTGCCACAGGTCCCTGCTTTTTGGCCTGTTGCCCTAGTCCTGGAGCTCCAAGTGAGTGGGTCCACCAGGCAGTAAGTTTGTTCCTAGGACCCATTAGAGGAATGCCCAGGACTCCTAAAGCCCTCTGTCTTACTCAGCCACAATCACAGCTGGTTTTCACAGCCAGAAGTTATGAGGACTTCTGTTCCTAGTTCTGGAGCCCTGGGAGGGGATGTGAGTGTGGGACTGGGACCCCTTGCTCCTTGAGGAAGGACCTCTGCAGCTGAGATATTCTTTCCATTTCTTGTTTGCCACACCATGGGTGTGAGGCCTGCCCATTCTGTGTCTCCACCTTCCCTACCAGTCTTAGTGTGGCTTTTTGTTTATATCCTTGGTTAGAGGACTTCTGTTCAGTTAGTCTTCAGGTGGTTTTAAATGATGGTTACTCTTCATATAGTGGTAATTTTGATGTGGTCTAGGGACAAGGCACGCACAGTGTTTACCTACTTTGCCATCTTGACTGGAAGATCTTCTCTAATTGATTTTCTTTATCAATCACAACCCCAATAAGTATTCCAAAGGAAGTACGTGTGTGTGTGTGTGTCTGTGTGTGTGTGTGTGAAGGAGGCAAGCTGGTTATACAATTTGTATGGCGATGTACATGGTCAGAACACTCTTGAAGAAGAACAAGTCAAGAGGACATACTCTATTAAATATCACAACTTATAAAGCTATAGAAATTAAAACAGCAAGGTATTGCTGCACAGATAGACAAAAGAACAATAAAATAGAATGGAGAGTCCAGAAACAGGCCTTTGCACATACTGATGTTTTCTATAGAAGGGTCATGGCATTCATGGGCAGATGATGGAATACTTAATAAAAGGTGAAGACAATTGAATATCTCTGTGCAAAAAATAAAAAAAGAAAGGATGTTAGGAAAAAATCCTTACCAATTTCATGGATATCTAATGTCTATGAAACACAATGTGAAAAATAAATACAGTTCTAGAAGAAAGTGTAGGTAAAAAGGTTTTCTAGAAAACAAAGAAAGTATTTACTATAAAGAAAGTGATTAATATATCTACTTTAAAAATATTTGTGTATTACAACGACACCATTAGAGAGTTAACTTCTGGCTTAGATGGAGACATAGGTTGGCATACTTGCCTCCTTGCACAACCAAAAGGACAACAACAATAAAAAAAAAAACCCAACCTGAACTGACAGAAAATCAAACTGTATGGATGTCCTACAACCAAGGAGTTAAAGAAGAAACATTCATCCAGACCAGTGGGAGTGGTGGACATGGGGAGCCAGGTAGAGAGGATTCTCGGCAAGGCAACAGCTGGTGGACCTGGTGAGGTGGTAGATTGTGAAGCTGGTGGTTCCACGTTCATGTGCAGATGAACCAGGAGAAACAACTGAGGAGCGACACAGACCATGCAACCAGGGTGCCAGTGTGGTGAAATGAAGCCCAAAACCTCTGATTGAAACACCGGTAGGGTTGAGGTGGCAGCAAGAGGAACTCCCAGCTTCACAGGAGAGTTTGTTGGAGAGACCCATAGGGTCCTAGAATATACACAAACCCACCCACCCAATCAGATTAGATGAAAATTAGATTAAAAAATGAAGGCTATGCTCAGTGAAATAAACAAAAATGTACAGGGAACCAACAGTTCCTGTCTCACAACTATGTTTTGTAAATGTGTTAAATGTTATTATCAAACCAACAGTGTAGACTCAAATCAACAGTGTGGACCAGAAGGAAGAAAGAAACATCCAACCACAAAAGAGTGGAGAAACAAGAATTTTTAAAAACTGAGAAGAAAGTTAGGAACCTCCAGGACATCTTTAAACTTTCCAATATCCAAATTACAGGGGTGTCAGAAGTCGAAGAAGATGAACTAGAAATTGAAAACTTATTTCAAAAAATAATGAAGGAGAACTTCCCCAATCTAGCAAAGGAAATAGACTTCCAGGAAGCTCAGAGAGTCCCAAAGAAGTTGGACCCAAGGAGGAACACACCAAGGCATATCATAATTATATCACCCAAGATTAAAATGAAGGAGAGAATCCTTGAAGCAGCAAGAGATAAGGAGACATTTACCTACAAAGGACTTCCCATCAGACTGTCAGCTGATTTCTGAAAAGAGATCTTACAAGCAAGAAGGAGCTTGAAAGAAATGTTCCAAGTCATGAAAGGCAAGGACCTATATCCAAGATTGCTCTTTCCAGCAAAGCTTGCATTTAGAATGGGAAGTCAGATAAAGTGCTTCTCAGATAAGGTCAAGTTAAAGGAGTTCATCATCACAAAGCCCTTATTATTTGAAATGTTAAAGAAAGTTATCTAAAAAAGAAGATAAAAAATATGAACGGTAAAATGGCAACAAACTCATAATTATTGACAACCATATCTAAAACAAAAAAAAAAGCAAACTAGGCAAACAACTAGAACAGGAACAGAAACACAGAAATCGAGATCACATGGAGGGTTATCAACAGGTGAGTGGGATGAGGAGGGGGAAAAGATACAGAGAATAAGTGGCGTAAATGGTAGGTGCAAAACAGACAGGGGGAGGTTAAAATATTGTATAGAAAATGTAGAAACCAAACAATTTATATGTGTGACCCATGGACATGAAGTAAAGGGGGAGAATTTGGGTGGGAGGGAATGTGCAGGGTGGAGGGAAATAAAGGAAGGAAAATGGGACAACTGTAATAGCATAATCAATAAAGTATATTTTTCAAAAGAGTGTTAAAAAGACAAGCCACACAATGAAAGAGAATTAAAAGTAATATAATAGATGAAGGCTGTTAGTGGTTGTGTGTGTATAACTTCTACAAATCCCATTTACAAACGCATTAGGAAAAATGGGCAGATTCAGTCCTTTGCCAGTGCCCAGAAATTTGGCTGTGCCACAGGCCTCAGCTCTCCCTCCCATTACCCTGGAAGATGACTAGAAGGAGAACTCCTACCCTGGGCCTACCACTGGCAGACAGCTCAATCTGGCCTGAACTCCCTGCCACAAAGAGTCCTCCAGAAGGAGCTTACCACTCCATCCTCACTTGTCCTCATGAGCTGCTCCAATGCCCATCCCACAGCTGCCCCTGGCCAGCATAGCACTGGGAGAGCGAATTTAATGCAGACCTTCACAACTGATGAGTTTGAAACTGGGCATCTTCTGGGCAAAAGAAAGTTTGGAGATGTGTACTGGGCTCGAGAGAAGAAAAGCTGTTTCATCATAGCACTGCAGGTCCTCTTCAAGTCTCACTTAGAAAAGGAGGGTGCGGAGCACCAGCTTCACAGGGAGATGAAAATCCAGTCCCATCATCCCAACATCTTGTGTCTCTACAACTATTTCTATGATCATTGAAGGATGTATTTGATTCTGGAGTTGTTCCCCAAGGGGAGCTCTACAAGGAGCTGCAGAAGAGCTGCACTTCTGACAAGCAGCAAAGAGCCAGGAACATGGAAGACCCGGCAGATGCGTTGATGTACTGCCACAAGAAGAAGGTGATTCACAGAGACATAAAGCTAGAGAACCTGCTCTTGGGGCTCCAGGGAGAGCCGAAGATTGACGACAGTGGCTGGTCTCTGCACACCCCCTCCCTGAGGAGGAAGACAATGTGTGGCACCCTGGACTACCTGCCCCCAGAGATGACTGAGGGGCACATGCACAATGAGATGATGGATCTGTGGTGCATCGCAGTACTGTGCTCCCAGTGCTGGCTGGAAACCCTCCCTTTGACAGTGGTTCACACAGTGAAGCTTATCAGCGCATCATCCAGGATGGACCTCAAGTTCCCCCCTGTTGTGCCCACGGGAGCCCAGGACCTTATCTCCAAGCTGCTCAAACATAACCTCTCAGAACGACTGCCTCTGCCTCAGTTCTCAGCCCACCCTCAGGTCCAGGCCCACGCTGGGAGGGTGCTGCCACCCTTGGCCCTTCTGTCTGTCCCCTGAATCACCCCTGTCATTTACTCAGTTGCATCTGTATTTGCATGTTTGTGTATGTGTAGTTGGAAGGAGAAGTCTCTGGCCTGCTCCCTTATCTGTCTTCTACCACCTTTTTATTTAGTAAAGGCCTGAAACATTGTATAAAAAAGAAAAAAGAAAAAAGAGAACACGGGCAAACAATTTGAATAAACACTTTAAAAGAGGAAATACAAGAAGCATATAAATGTATAAAGATGTTATACACAAATTCTTTTTTTGTTTGATACAAATTTAAAATACAATGAGATACATTACATTTACACTGGCAAAAGGGAAGAGGAACTGGAGCTAGTTCTGGAGGGGTTCTGCCAGACAGTAAGAGGATGTCTGCGACAGGAGGCCAGACTCTGTCCAAGCTGTCTGCCAGAATAGGCAGTACTATGCACCAGCAGTTAAAACTTGTACAGTTCTCTTGGTGTGGTTCAGAAGGTTTTAGTTGAATAAAGGCCAGGAGAGGGGAACAGCTTTCAGTAATTGAAGATAAGTGAAAACTAATGAACAATTTTAGCATTTTTATTAAAGAGCATGTAGACCTAGACGTATCTTTAAAGACTTGAGCAAGAGTTACCTGAAACAGAAAGTTACCACATGAAAAGCTGAGTACTCCCAACTTTATCTTACAGAATGAAATAGACTTTCTTGAAAAAGAACTGGAAAATGCAAAAATCAGGTGCTCAAAACAAGGTGAATTGCTAGGAGGCATGATAAGCAAGGCACAATCATTGAAGATGAATTAAATTCCATTAAATCCTAAGTGTCTTTCCAAACAGAACACTTGTGACAGCGAGCATTTCCATCTGGCCCCTCATCATAAAGCCAGTCTTTTTTTTGAAAGGAGAGCTTCCCCCTCAGTGTCCACATAGACTGTCTCCAGTGCAGTGTGCACCCTCCTTCCATCCAACGAGAGGTCTCATTGCTGGTGAGTCCAAGGTGCTCTTCCTGAGAAGAGGGGCTCTCCTTCTCCCTGTCATCTCAGAAGAATGTGTGCACACTACCAACTTTACTTTCCACCACATATTCCAGACTGGCTCATCCTACAATCATGCAGGGAAGCATCAGTCCTCAACGGGGTTTTCCACGTGACTTTCCACCATGACCTGAATTATACTTTCTTCCCCCATATCCTGAAGTAGAAGTGACTTACTCTTAGACCTGTCTTGACCTTGAAACAAGTGATTTGGGATCATCCAGAACACCCCAAAATCTTGTTTTTCTTTTCTCTCTCTAAAAGTCAGTTTGAATTAGCTTGTTTTTTTTTTTTTAATTTGGCATTAAGAAACTGTAGTCAAGTGAATTCTTATACTGTTAATCACCTTGAAGCTTGGTGGAGTTATATATAGGTCTCACAACTGGGTTTTGTAAATGTGTTAAATGTGATTCTTATAAGTACATTATTTCACTTCACTGTGCTTCTAGATTTTTATCTTAGGTAATCCATTTCTCAAGACATGAATAAAACTTACAACATTCCCTGAGCCTGGAAATCTTTTAAAATACAGCTTATTTACCATAGTTAAAAGAGAAGAATGGAAATAACTTGATATTGACTCAAATAATTGTTAAAGTTGTTTTAATAGCTTATTTTTAACTTGTTAAAAGAACAAGAAAAATAACTTGAAATCACTCCCCAAGTGTTTTCCTATAAATGATCTGAGGGTTTTGGATGAGCCAGAGTAATTTCATGACAATGAGTAGTTTGGGACTCTGGGCTGTGGTTGCAAGTGACTAGATACTCCTAGGAAGTTCTACATCGGTTACATTCTTCTGTCTTGGGCAGTTTAAATGTCTGAGGTCACAGAAATGATTAAAATAACCTCTTAGAGTTTCTTCTAGTCCTTTCACTCTCTGCCAAATAGTGAAAGAAAAAAATTGGGGGTACTTTTCTTTATCTATTCATCTCTTGACCGACACTTGGTTGTTTCCGTGTTTTGGCATTTGG
Source organism: Phyllostomus discolor (assembly GCF_004126475.2). Classification (NCBI taxonomy): domain Eukaryota; kingdom Metazoa; phylum Chordata; class Mammalia; order Chiroptera; family Phyllostomidae; genus Phyllostomus; species Phyllostomus discolor. The sequence goes on along the minus strand of NC_040907.2, from coordinate 93,845,091 downwards.
GAGTAATGCTGCAGAGAACATGGGTATGGTTATATCTCTTGGAGATCCTGGTTTCACTTCCTTTGGATAGGCAACAAGAAGTGGAATTTCTGGATTATATGGCAGTTTTGTTTTTTTATAGTTTCAGGAAGCTTTCTATTGTTTTTCATAGTGGCTGCTTCAATTTGCCCAGCAGTGCACAAGGGTTCCATTTTTTCCACATCCCCTCCAACACTTGTTATTGTCTTTCTGACAATGATTCTAATAGCTATGAGGTAATACCTCATCATGGTTTTGATTTGTACTTCCCTGATTAGTGATGTTCAGTTCCTTTTTATATGTGTGTTGGCCATCTGTATGTCTTCTTAGAAAAAAATACGTATTCAGATTATCTGCTTATTTTATACATTTTTATTGTTGGCACCATTACAGGTGTCCCCCATTCCCCTCCCCTTTTGCCCACCTACACCCAGTCCCTGCCCTCTCCTCCCTCTGGTCCTCACTACACTGCTGTCTGTGTCCAGAGGTCCATGCATATGTTTGGCTAATCCTGGATCGTTTTCTGTGTATTGTATCAGTTTTTTAAAATATATCTTAGGTATTAGCCTTACCAGATATATAACTAGCAACTATTTACTTCTATTACATAGATTGCCTTTTCATTTGTTGAGCTCTTTTGCTAAGCAGAAGATTTTTAGTTTGGTGTAGTTCTACTTGCTTATTTTTGCTTTGTTGCCTTTGCTTTTGGTGTCAGGCCCAAAAAATTATCATCAAGACTGACATCAAAGAGCTTACTCCATATTTTTTGTTAGTTTGTTTAGTGGTTTTATGGTTTCTGGTCTTAATGTTCAAGACTTCAACCCGTTTTGAGCTGATTTTTTGTGTTTATGGTGTAAGATAGTGGTCCAGTTTAATTCTTTTGCATGTGGATGTCTAATATCCCCAATGCCATTTATTGCAAAGCCTGTCCTTTCCTCACCTTATATTCTGGGTTCCTTTCTCATAAATTAATTGACCCTATGTGTATGGGTTTATTGCTGGGGTCTTTTTATAATAACAGATCTCTTCAGATTTTCTATTTCTTCATGATTAAGTCTTCATAAGTTGTATGTTTCTAGGCATTTATCCACTTCTCCAACGTTCTCAACTTTGTTGGCATGGAATTGTTCACAGTAGTTGCTCATGATCCTTTGTATTTCTGTGGTATCAGCTGTAATGTCCTTCTTCATTTTACTTGAGTTCTTTTCTTGATAAGTGTGTGAAAATCTGCCAGCTTTGTTTATCATTTAAGACAATTAGATCTTACTTTCAAGGATCTTATCTATTGACTTCTTATTCTTTAATATTTTTATTATGAAAACTTTATTATCACATAGAAATACAAATTAACTGTGTAAATTGTACTTGTAACCAGTAACGCCATACTTAACTCACTTTTAAATTCTAATATTTAGACTTTAGATGAAAATAATTATCTGAAATATTATAAGGTTTGCTCTTACTTTCACAATATTTTATATTTTATTTTTTTGAGTTACTGTATCATCTAGGATCTTCATTAAATGTGGATTAAGTAATTGCAGTATACATCCTTATCTTGTTAAAGTACCAACCAATTTCTTCTTTAATTTTAAAAAATTCATATTGTTCCATTTTGAGGGCTTATTACTGGGTGCACACAAATTTAGAATTGTCATATTTTCCTGGTGATCTGAATCTTTTTATCATTATGAGGTGTCTGTCTTTCTCACTAGAATAGGAAAACCTATTTGGCCCAATATAGCTACCTCTACTTTTATGGTCAGTGTTTGCCTCACATATCTTTTCTGTTCTTTTTTGTCTTGAATTTCATGTTTATGTTAAAGATATGTTTCCTATAGACAACATACAGTATTTTTTTTAACATACAGTATTTTTAAATCTATTCTAACCATCTTTATCCTTTAACTGGAATGTTTGGTCAACTGACATTTGAAATACTTACTTAAATATTTGGAGTTTAATATGATGCCTTGCTATTTGTCATTTCTGTTTAGTGTCTCTCTCTCTTTTTCTTTCCCTATTTTGTATTGATTATGTATTTTTGGTTTTTCCTTTTTTCTCTTTGGTTTATTTTGGAAGTTATGGACCCTTTTACTATTCTTCTTTTGGTTATCTTAGACAGTACAAAATGCATTCTCGACTTATCAGAATCTAATATAATTGTGCAGATATATGCCACTTCTGGATACCTTTTTGAAAAAGCACTAAGTGAGTTCATTGTAGTACAAACACCATAAAGCGCTCTTACACGAACCTAGATAGTAAGTCTGCCATAGACCTAGGTTATATGGTGCAGTCTACTATTTCTAGAAAAAAACTCTGTATGGCATGTTACCATAAAAACAACATGACATTAAGTCAAGCACAAGAGAAAATGATGCAATCAGGAGACGGTAAACACGACATACATGAGGCTGTGGCCACTGTAACATTCCATACTTTTTTACAGCACACTGGTTTTTTATAAGTAGAAAAATTACCCTGTGAAATAATGATTAAAACTTATAATAACTAGATAAATCAGTGACATAGTCATTTATTATCATTTTCAAGTGTTATGTACTCTACATAATTGTATCTGCTATACTTTTATGTAACTGGCAGCACAGCGGGTTTCTTTACACCAGCATCACCAAACACATGAGTAATATTTTGCACTATAGCGTTTATGATGGCTACGATATCACCAAACAATAGGAACTATTCAGCTCCATTATGATGTACGGGACCACCAAGGTGGATGTAGTCTTTTGTTGACCAAAATGTTATGCAGCACATAACTGTTATTGTACTTTCATTCTCTTCCAAGAACATGCAAGGACTTTAGAAATTTTACCTTAATTTTCTTCCCCAACTGCTATGCTATCGTGTATTTAAATTTTGCATATATTTGAAATTCTGCAGACATTATTACCATGGTTTTATATGGTCGATATTTATTTGAATTTATCATATGTATAATTTTTCTTGCTCTTAGTTCATTTCTTACAACTTTGGTGTTCCTTTTACATAAAGAATATTCTCTAGAATTTTTTTTGAAGTCTGCTGATTATGAAGTCTCTGAGCCTTTGTTTGTCTGAAAATACCTTGAGGAATATTTTTCTTGGGTGTAGAGTAATTCTGGGTTGGCAAGGCTTTTGGTGTTTTCTCAGCATGTTAAAGGAATCAGTCTGTAATCTCTGGGTCCCATAATTTCTGTTGATTTATGTGTTGCCCTTCAAACCAGCTCCCCTGAGTGCTCCCCTGAGGGCACTTTGCCTTTTTATTCCATTGTTTTTATTTTATTTCTTTTATGATCATTTCTTACAGTCTTTGGACTTCTGCAGTTTTACTACAATGTGACTAGAGATGGATTTCTTTGTAGGATTCTGCTTGGGGGTTGAATAGGGTTTCTGAAATGTGTGAATTGATGTTTACATTAGTTTTAGAATACACATTTTAAAAGTTAGAACTTTAAATATTATTCTGCCTCATACTGTGTCTTGTCTTCTCTTGTCCTAGTAAGCATTTTCTTACTGACTGCTTTCAGTTGCTTCTCCTCCCTTTTACATCTTCCATCCTTTTCTCTTTCTGGGCTTACTTCTTAGAGGTGTCTTTCTGGAAGAAATTCTTTCTTCTGGTTGGACAACTCAATTTTTTTTCCTGCCTCTACTTTGTTGATGTTTTATCTATTTTGTTCTTCATGTGTTAAGTTGTAGGATTTCTATTTCATTTTAATTCAGATATGCAGTGCCTGTTTTAAATTTTTAGTTATCTGCTGAAATGCTTAATCTTGACTTTTATCACTATTCCAGTACTTGGAGCACTGTACTTGTTTGCATTCCTTGTTGGTGTGTGTGCTTGTTTTGCGTTGGCATGGCTCCTCACCCATCCACTTATCTTTGACTGTGCTGGATATTGTATTTTAAAAAGCAGACTCTAAAAATAATTTGAGGTTTAGGAGTAATCTGTCCCCAGAAATGATTTTTGTTTGCTTCTGCCATGTGCCTCTGGGTAGTAGCAAACCAGAACAAATATAACCCAATACCAAGAACTGGAATTTTGGGGGCTGTCCAATGACTTACATTAGGGCTGTGTTCTGAGCTCTTTCACTCATACTCATGAGGTATAGCTCTTGTGGTGCCAAATAAAAGCACAAGAGTCATAATAGGGACTCCACTCTTGACAGGCCCAAACTCTGCCTACCTGTCCTTGAACATCATGAAAATCCTTGCTTCACTTCTCACTTCTTTTGGATTAGAAAACAACCCTGGAGCAAAAGTGATCCCATTTTCCATATTCACCAGTTTATCCCAGATTGCTTAGTAATTCTTCACAATCATATCAGCTCTCCTTTGTCTTTGGGCAAGTGCTTATTTGTTTTGGTCTTTTAGTTGTTAAGAGGTCTGAGTTACCTAGTTCACCATTACAAGAATTAGATGTTCTCCACCTGAATATGAACTGGATTCTACTTTGTGCTCTGGAATTTACTAGTTGTTTTAATTTTCAATAATTTATTTATAGGTCATGGGCCTGTTCCTTCATAAATAAAAAGAAGGATTTAACTACATTTGCTTGGGACCCTGAAGTTCAACTTGATTAACCAAGTCTACTTGGTTAGCACAATTTACTCCAGATCACCAACTAGCTTTTAGGATAAGAAGCCCAAAGAGAATTATATAATACAGTGACTATTGTTCTTCTTGCTTTTCCTGTAGGTAAGAGAATCTAGAATATAGTTGGTGCTACTATTTTAAGGAAAAAAAAGGGAATGCAGGGAAGGAGATTTGCTAAAATTTTGTTTTCAGTGGAGCCACTATCATCCTGCATGTCAGTACTGCCAGTCCAAGAATGCCATTTTATAGTCCTGTCACTTCTGAGATTGGTTGAAAACAAGAAGAGGACTGAGGTCAGTCTGGCTAAGGGAAATTTTGGGAAACATTATTAGCCAGTCTACCAGCTTTGTAGGAGCCAGGAAATGCAGTGTTTCAAGCCCCATTCCAAGGAGTACATTTGACAAGGTTTATATTAATCAAAGAGGCTTCTGTCCCCCATCCAGCATTGCATTAAGCTATCCCATTGCTGTAACAATCTGTATCGGAAGATCAAAGTCAAGAGCTTTTATCAGAAAAAACAAGAAGCCAGTTGACAGTGAGATCTTTGCAACCCCTCTTTGCCTGACAGTCTCTCCTACTGCATTTTTCTTTTTTGCAGTTCTTTGGCATCTTTTCTAAGATACCTGCTTCTCAACTCCTTGTGAGATCCCACACAAATTACATCAGGGAAGATAAAGAACAATAAAAAGGGAAGGCCAAATCATCACCAGGTGGATCTTTAATAGTTTAAAAACTGGAGGGCTGTAATAGAATACTAATCCTATAGAATGAATGGTCAGAAACACTGGCAAGGCAAACTTGTCTTCATAACCCAACACTTAATGGGGCTGCTCTCCTATAGTCAACTGAATATTGGTTTTTAAGCCTGCCTTTGACAATCAGAGTATTTCTCTTGTGACTTCCAGAAATCTATCTGTGAAACAAATTACAGTATTATAATTTTTCCTATGACTATGAAGAAAGTATAGCAATCTCATAGATTACTACATTGTCAAGATTCTACATATCTGATTGCTGCATCAACAGCAATCACTGAAAAGTTACAGTATAAAAAAAGAAAATACAAACCCCTATCAAAGTTAATGGGTATGAACAGCCAACAGAGCAGAATTACAGAATGCAGTGACATTACAGAGCTGACCTTACAAAGGAAATTAAAGGTCTGTTTTGGGATGGTAGTTTTATTGCTAAAGAAACATGAACTATTACAATTGCAAGTGCAGGTAATAAAGCTCTGAAATACAAAGACTTTGTATTTCCACAGTCTCTAAGGGGAAGAAAATCTACCTAAGAACAAGATGTTAGCTGAGGGATTGTGTCGAATGAAGAAAATGAATGGATGGTCGGCCACAAAATTTTCCTCAAATGTAAGTGAACAGAAGACAGCAATGCCTGCTGTGGCAGCTGCCGCCTCTGTGCCCTCCTCATTCACTTCCACAAAAGACTTGTGGATGATTTTTGATATAAAAAGATCTCTGGTTCCTGACATGCCAGACAAGTCAGCCTTGCTATTAAAGAGATCCTCTACACCCAGGCGGGCTAGGTGTGAGTTGAGGTTGTAGCTCTCTTCCAGCTTGAACTTGGGCAAGTGAACATTGACTTCAGTGCTATGCAGATTCTCAGGTTTGGTCCACTCATGCAGTCTTTCCAAAGTCAATTGTTCCTCAATCTGGAATGACAATGGGCAAACAGAACAGGTGAGATCAATTTCATTCACATAAGTAAGATAATAAAAGCGTTATTGAAATGAATGGACTCATAATATTAATTGCTAATTAGCTTCCTTCATGTTTGGTGCCAAAACAGATTCCATTTGGAGGATTTCGTTTCTTTTTAGCAACTGGTGATAACAGAACAGAGCTGTGTTCCAAGCTATCAAGGGCAGAAGTAACGGGGACTCTGGACATTGGCTCTACCAACTATCCTACCATCACCCACCCACTCATCCATCCATCCATCCACGCCTTCCTAAATCCCTTGCACCCTGGAATGCTATCATAAGAGACAAATTTGGAAATACAATTAAAATAAGGAACACCTTGACTTTTATACCTTCTTTATACATGCAAATGGCTAATATTAAACCCCTTCCTGATAACAAGTCTGGTTAGGAAGAGGGTAGAGAAAAACCACACAACAGACTACAGATACTAAAGAAAAAACATAATCTTCACAGTTTTACCTTAGCCTGGCGAGAAAGGTCACCACCTTTAAATTATATATAATAAACATCATACACAGTTCATGCTAGAAAACAGGCTTAGCTTTCAAGCTAATGCACCACACAAATCTTTTCTACCATGTAGCTCTTAGAAATTTAATGCACAATCTATATGAATTGTGATGAGAATGAGCAGAATAATAGGATTTCATAGTACAAGATAAAACTATATACTAGACATGTTTTGGGTCTTTTTAATTTTTAAAAATTTGTTTCAATAAAACAATTCTAATTCTGCTGCGCTTTCCTCTAAAGTTCAGTTAAGGGCGTTTCCATGAGCTGCCACTGACTGATGTTAAATTTAATAGGTATCTTTAGATGGCCCCAACCAGAACCCTTCACTGACAGTAGCTGAAAAGTTAAACTTAGGGCTTCAGAGTAGCAAACACTGACGGGCTAATTCACAAAGGAATGCAAACAACTGGAAAGGAAAATCAGGCAGTATCAGGAAATACATAAGAAGCTATCACATGGCACACACACAAGGCAGAATTGATATATCAGAGGGAAACATGGAGCATCAGTGTGGGAGCTGTTACCTTCTTCAGACCTGTGGACTCGTCCTCGATGTCATCTGGCAGCAGGATAACCATACTGAGCTCCCTGCCTTGGTAAGGCAGTTCCAACATACGACAATTAAGGTCCTCGATGTAGCCATATGGAAATTTCTCCTTCTGATACATCATTTTCACTGTTTTTGTGTCTTTCTGAACAGTTGAAAAAACAAGTCACTCACATTAATATGTGCTCTCTTTTACATCAAAGAGTAATTTTATAATTACGTCACCTCACCTTATTCAATCTGAAAGGTACATTGGTTGTGGCTGCTTCACTGAATTTCTTCTGCCAGTTTCCTTTGAAATAGATGGCATTAACTAGCACAAGTTTAGTCATATTATCAACCACACCTGCAGCCAACAATTCTGGAATTTTCCCTAAAAAGATAAAGTATTTTTAAACATTTACATATCAGAATTCCAAATTTGAACTGACATTTATTTGATAAGCACTAAAATTCAATTCAAATGCATACTTTTACTTAATTTCCTTTAACATATTAAGTTAGGAAAGCCCTGCCAGGGTTTTAACATTAAATAAACCAACTAAAAGGGTTTATGGGCTAAAAACAGGAAAATTATTTTCTATAGTGTATCAGAAACAATAGCTTTACTTTGTGAGTGGCCATTCTTTTTTAGGCATAAAAAAGATTCCTTAACGAAAATGGTTTTATTTACTAGTAAATAAATCACTTCTTCACATCCTCCAAGTGGAAGCTACTCTCACAAAAAAATTGTAACAAATACCCAAAGGGAAGTAACAGTTACTCCACCACACACAATTTCCCCTGTGACCACGGCATGGCCAAGAAGAAATCCTTGTATGCGAGACAGGTGTTCAGTAGGTGCCTTGACTCAGTCTGGGACTAGATTAGAGAGAGTTGTAGCAGGAAAACAGCTGAGACAGAGCCGGTGCCACCTACCACCCCTGTGCTCAGGCAAGACATTGGCAAAAATATTTACAGCCACAGCAGTTTGTATCACAAGTATCAGGATATTCTTTTCCATAATGTGACCAGGATGGATTTTCCTCAAAACTTTATCCTTTCTATTTCACATTCAATGTTAGTTTTCATTTTAAAAGGTAGCTTTGAGAACTTACGGGGAAAAATATTTAGCTGCTTGAGTTAAATCATGTTCAAGTTTTCACTTTGAGGTATTTCTACATTTGAAAGCTGTCTGGCACTGGGCAGTGGCAGAGTTTACTGCCAAGGTCGGGATGAGGGCAGAGGAAAAAGGCAGGGGAATCATTAGCTGGTTGGGAAGGTAAAAAGAAGAAAAACAAGACCACTGTGTAATGACTACATTGGGCTCACTCTCTCACCTTCAGTCTGCCCTTTGACCCACTCATTTATCACCTTCCTTGCATCTTCAGAGGCATGCTCAAAATCCACACTGGCCAATTCCGCACCATACATCTTCTGAGTTGAAGCTAAGAACTCCTGTTAGGAAAAAAGAAAGAGAGAGAGAGGGTGGCAAGGGGAAGGAAGGGAAGGGAAGAAAGAAAGAAAATGCCTTGAATAACTCCTACTACATACAGAAATGGTTTTCCAAAATACTTAAAGCAACAGAAATTGCCCTAAAAGCCATAAATTTTATTGTAACAAAACAAATTCTAACCCTTATACTTTCTGCATTGTGGTAAAAACATATAACATTAAATTTACCATGTTAACCATTTTTAAGTGAACAGTTCTATAGTTTTGGTACTGTATTAAATTGACAACTCTTTTCCTACTTTTGATTAACATTTTCATAAATAAGTATATACTGATTGTTTGTGGAAGTGAATTAGGGAATTCACTCTTGCTTTAGTAAAACAGCCAGGGTCAATCTGTTCATTGTGAAGACTATACAGTGAAATCATATCAATCAATGGGGACATTGTCATGCTTTCATTCTGCATCATTTTCTGAATGTTTATAAAAATAAAAACTGTCTTCTGCAACTTGACTGTGCTCAAGAATGTCTGCATTGTCTAGTGAATTTTAGAACATGACTATAAAGTACTTACAGGGAGGAAAGTATAGGTTTTCTCGCCATATAACCTATTAGCAAGTTTCAGAATATAGGGAGCTCCATGCTTGTTGATATCAGCATTCAGACCCTGAAATCTTGAATGAATATCCTCAACTGCATCAAAATGAAGAGTCTAAAATTTAAAAAAAAACCATTCTTTCTATAACCATTTATTTTGAAACTGATTCCTGCGCATTTGCTTCTATCAAACTACATTTATGTTTTTATTATAAATTATTGATAATTCCCAACCAATACCTTACTACTTTTTCATTGGAGAACAAATAATAGAGAATCTAAAATTTATACCTTTGCTAGAAGTAAAAATAACATTTGAAGCTGTTTCATATCACTTGTTGTTAGTTATAGTTCTACAAATGAGTGGCTAAAAAGCTAAGTATTTACATATGTCTGCTTTTTCAAGTAAATCATAAATGTATGTTTATATGTAAATTCTGTATCAAATATAGTTTTAATGAAAGTTCTCAGAAATAAACAGTAAAAATAAGAGTCATCACCTATGCAGAAACACAAAGATATTACAGATTAACAGGTTTTGTAAGTTACACTATCAGTAACTCATTTAAAAATAACATCTATAAACTTCATATTTGGCAAAAATTTAATTCCCACATTACAAATCAAGTGTTTATAGTTTTATGAGGCCTGGGCTGGTTCCTTGTTTTAACATGCAAAGAACAAACCTACCCAATACACAAAGTTCACTTACTTACCAAGATATGGGATGTTTGCAGAGTTGCTATGATCAAATAGAAATGTAGGGAACCCTTAAAACTATTTTTTGAGGTAATAAAGTCCCTGGTGGATTTTGGAAAACTTTAAGATACTTTAATATCTGCAGTGTTAAAGATGGTTGGCTTTCATAAAGTACAGTAACAGAAGCACTGTGGCTGCAAGAGGTCAATAAACTTGAATCCAGGGATGGACCTTCCCTAATTACAGACACCACATAATTTGTGATTGGCATGCTAGAAAGACTTTTGCTTTTGGGACTCATTTCCCCTAGTTTCAAGGAAAGCCAGAGTTCCCCTCTCAGAATTAAAGAGCAAGTAGCCTGGAAGTGCCCTCCACACCCATCAAGGTCAGGTAGAAGGCTAGGCAGCTAGGCATTACTGCTTCTTCTCCTGCTGTAAGAGTGACCTGCTATACCCCCCAGAGCTTGGTCCTGTCTCTGCAGCTGCCGCACATCTGCCCTTTCCTTGTAGTGCCCTCCTGCTCACACAGGCACTCAGTGCCAGGCACAGGACTAGGCTTCAGGAGAGCAAAAATACACACTCACCTCTTCCCTCAAAAAGGCAACACCACCAACTTCTCCACTTCTCATGTATCCTGTGTGTCATTTGTACTTAAAAGTAACATTACATAAGAGGCATTATTTATGTGTAGCAGGCTACATGCAAAGTAGAAACAGAAACATCTCAGTCCAAGAGGAGATGCTCTAAAAAATTTGCCCACTAGAATAGAAGCAACACACACTAGGATTCTTGTGGCTTTCTTCGCTGCTGTATCTTCAGCCAAAGAAAATACGGTACCCAGCACACAGTATATGCTCAGTAACAACTCGATTGTGAATGAAAACCAGCAAAAGCAGCAATTGTTCTTGGGGCTTTTCTGAAAGTCCGGACTCATAATGAATACTTGTGGAATACAGAAATACAATTCTTAAAATACACTGTAAGTATGGTGATTGGGGAGGAGGGAGAGAGGGGTATAAGAGTAATGAAAAAATACAATAAAATGTTTTAAAATAATGAAATAAAATACACTGTGAAAGCTCAAAGGCACAACTTTTTAGTACCCGCTTTCAGGGAAACCATACTATTTCTCTTTATTTCTACTGACCTTGGACAGCTGTGCCGCAGTAGTCGCTCTGGTCCCCAGAAAGATCATGGCCAGAGCTGATGAAATGCTTATGGGAGAGATGAAGATGTTTCCAGTAGGGCTGTCCTCATTCAGGGTGCGGAAAAGGTCCACTGCAAACCGGGTGTTTGCCATGCTCAGCCGTTCCATGGTGGAAGCTACAACGCAGAACAGAGGCCCAGGCACACCAGCAAATCAGGCAATGGCATGTCTCCATGTCTTCCTCACCCTGAAGCACCCTGGCACTTGTTCTGTTCTTTTCCTCCTCTCCCTTCCCTCCCCCTTTCCTTTTCCTTCCTCCCTCCCTTCCTTTTTTATTAAAGAAGGGAAGAACACTGTCTCAGGGACACAAATGTGAGAACTAGGGATAACTGGCCAAGGCTCTAACAGTGACCACAGTTCAAAACCCAGGGTGTATCCTAAAGGGCTCTGACCTTGGGAGCACACATTTCCCACTCTTTACCTGTAATAAGAATGCTTCTATTAGAAAGTCATAGCTACTTGCCCTGGCTGGCGTAGCTCAGTGGATTGAGCTCAGGCTATGAACCACAGTGTGGCAGGTTCAATTCCCAGTCAGGGTACATGCCTGGGTTGCTGGCCATGATCCCCAGCAACCGCACATTAATGTTTCTCTCTCTCTCTCTCTTTCTCCCTCCCTTCCCTCTCTAAAAAGTAAAAAAAAAAACCCTCAAAAACTCATTAAAAAAAAAAAGAAAGTCATAGCTACCTACTATGCATTAAAGCAAATTCCAGCAGAGTGATATAATTACCCTCATTTTCAAGATTTCTGTTGTTAATGTTTAGAGAGGTTAGGTGTCCTATAGCGGTATAAGATAAGAGAGTTTGAAAACCCAACACAAGCCACAGGCTCAGATGCTGCAGCCCACCAGCCAGAAGGTGACAAGCATCCTCTATGACACTCCCTCCTGGTGCAGGTGACCCAGCCTTCCACCTGGGATTGGCTGCCCGCTTACCAACCCTGACTTCTCTCACAGGCTTAGTTTCCCCACATACAGGCAAGGAAGAACAGTTGTGCTGACTGCTTCCCTTGCAAGTAATACACTGAATTATGTTGTTGTTGCAAAGCAATCTCCAGGGTCACATCGATTTCCTCTCCCTCCCTCCCTCCCTCCATCCTCAGAAATGGGAAGCGGTTCGGCCCCAGGACTGCCTAGAAAATTTCACAGACAGCTCAAAGAGGAAGGGTGTTCCGGAAGTAAGAAAAACACTCGGATCTCAGGCCTCGGCTCTGGCTTCTAGCCACTCTGCCCCAATTTCCATCCCTCGCAGGCAAGCCTGCCCTCGCACCCAGGACTTACTGCGGGGCATCCGGTCTCGCCCGGGACCGTGGGTACAGCGGCGGCTGCAGCACTGCGGAAGTGGGGTCCGGGTCGTGGTGGGGCGGGGGTGTCGGAGTCGGTGGGGGTGGGGGGTGACGGTGGGGTGCGGAGCAGTCTGTGCAAACACACAGGGGCTGCCGCGTCCCTGGGTCACCAAGGGCCAAGGTCCTGCCGGGCTGAGGCGATTTGTAGATCCGAGCCCTGGGGACCTTCCCCTGCTGGCCAGCCCAGTCCTACTTCTCTCAAGATCCTCAAACCTGGTCGTAGCTGCAGCTCACTGGTTGGGTGGTTCTAGGGATCCCAGAAAGAAGGAAGCGCCCCAGGGCCTTTATATAGTTGCAAGGGTGGGGCTCTGCTGCCCTGGTGGGTGGAGGGGAGGGGAGGAGTGGGGAGGAGAGGGGAGGGGAGAGAATGAGAGCAGAGGGGAGGGCCAGGGAGGGGAGGGGCGGGGCAGGGCGCAGTGGGTAGGGGCGTTCCCAGGGCCGGCACAACATTGGCTCTTCCCCCCAGATGACTTCCTAGGAGTATGGGCGTTACCTTGTAGAAGCCTCCACGTAGTAGGCTACTCAGGGGACCAGCACCTTTTTCAGTCTAGGCAAACTCAGATATGTGGCAAGGACCTGGTGGCCTGTCTTGCCCTAGGTGTGAATGACTCAGATAACATAACACATCATCTCTCAGAGGGCTAACTAGCCCTTTCTGGAATCTGATCTTTATACTCCAAAATCTGTGTGTGTTTGTGTGTGTGTGTGTGTGTGTGTGTGAGAGAGAGAGAGAGAGAGGGAGGAATCAGTTCTGTCAATTAATGGTCATTAGCCTGAATTCAGTGCCCACAGGAATCCCCAGTTTGGGCTGTGGTGAAACAGGAAGTTTTATTCAGTGACAACAGCCCAATGGTCTTACAGCACAGCTGAGAGAACAGCCCTGCTGTGGAACAGCTCAATAGTGTTACAGTTCACTCATAAAGCAGCATGGCAGCAAGGTGGCGCTGTCTAGGTAGCCAGCTCTGCTCCACAGCTCCATTGCTAGTCTTCCTGTTTCTCTGGAAAAGGCAGCCTTGGGTGGAAAGGGAAAGTGTGCTCCCAGATCCAGGGAAAAAGCTGACTTGTACAGAGAGAAGTCCCCACCCCTCAAGCAAAAGGGAACTCCAAATTCTCACTGTTTAATTGGTCCCAAATCACTGTCCTGATTGGTCAGAATGGAGTTGCTCTGATTGGTGAAGATGTTGATGGGCCATATAGCTATGCAGCTCCAGTTGGATGATGCAAGTCATGGTCCTATTGGTTGAAAACCTATTCCAGGAACTTCTTTCTAAGGTTTGGCCCACATGAGAGGAGTAGAATGCCTTCAGTTCAGTGTGGAAGGCAGGTAGTTCAGTGCAGGCCCTAGAATTAAGGTATGTTTTTTGGTGAGGCCCCTGTGCAGAAATGGCTGCAAGCCTGTTTTTTGAAGTTGAGTCCAGTTAGCCACTAGGAATCCTTCCTGGCAGATGTATCTTCTTTCTCAGGGTTCCCAGTTCCAAACAACAACCTTGATGTCACTCTCTTTAGAAAGTAAAATAAAATCAGCCCCAATACTGCCCTACAAGTTGATGGCTACATCAGTATTTCGGGGGGTGGGTGTCTTCTCCCCCTTTAAATGCCTTGGTATATAATTTCACCAAAATTTATAGTACTCTAGGGTCTAAATTAATTCTGCATTTATGAAACTTGTTCCCTGTTTTCTTGCAAATCTCAACATAAAACAGCAATAAAGGAAAAAATCCTATTTTTCTTTATGCTATGGATCATATACTGTGAATGGGTTTCTAGATATTTTTTTACTCTGAATGCTGGTTTGCAATGAAAAGGGTCAAGGAAGATTCAATGAGTGATTAAAATGCTCTTCATACTGTTTTTTAAAAGAAAGAGTTCAATCACCAAGATTTTAGAGTGTTTTACCATTTATTAAATAAAGAAACCAGTGTTTATTGAAAGCCACTCTGATAAATTCAAGTGGTTTGATCAAATCTTGTAACCTCTCCACCATTTCTCACAGAACTAGAGAACCACTTACTAGCTTCTACAAAGAGGACAGAGTGAGGAAGTCAAGAATAAGAGGCTGTGCTGTGTGGCGGATGCTGGCCAGCAGTATTCATTTCTGTTGCGGATGCTTGTCAAAACACAAGAAAAACATACACAGAGACAACCAGGTCCTGTGGGGAAATAGGGACAGAATAGCCACTCTCTCAAGTGGAGAGCGCCTCACATCCATTCCCAAGCAGATTTTTAATGAGAATCCAGACTTAGTTTGTGGATTCACAGTCTGGCAGAAAAGATCAAAAGAAGTAGGTGACTTCCAATGGTGCAGACAGGACCCCCACTGTGATTCTAGGCAGAGCTTGGAATTTTACCATTTGAAAGGTCTAACAGGGCTCAAAAGGCTAGTTTTGGTTTCCTGTCTGTGCCTTCCAATTCTAATCTAATAACATCCTCCAGCAAATAGATCTCACAGGATCTTGCATATTGTATGTCCCAGGCCTGATTACCCTGGGGGTCTGCAGTTTCTGGTCTAGGCTGCACTGCCCCTGCTATTTCCGCAGGCCTGAGTTAACAGAGAAGACAAAGGCAGCCAGGAGACTTGGGTTTCTCACTTCTAAGAAGAAGGACTCAGGCTTTGAGAAAGCCGAGGGGGCAGGGGTTGATGTCCATCACCCCTTCATTTCCACAGCCCCGAGTCTCTACACAGAAGGCTCCACGTGATCATGCCTGTCTTAGGCATTTCAGCCCATGGGGAATTTCAGCTGTCATTGGCTAACTGATCAAGGTTAGGAGGTTTATGCACAGAACAGGCAGCGTTCATACCAGGGAAATAAGCTTTTGTCTCCTTAGTGGCTCCTGGTCCAGAGGTCTCTCACTCAGCCTAAGTCACAGGGGGTTTCCTGAGACCAGGCAGGGCAGTCCCCAACAGTACTCAGCTGTCAAAATTAAAATCTAAGACACATAAAGAAAAAACATTCTTAATTTTGTGTTTTCTGCTGACATTTTGTATTTGTGCTTACCTCGAGTTACCAATGTGGGTTAAATATAAAATGAAGCCATTTTCTAAATTAATACATACAAGGTTCAGACAAAATTGCTCTTAATATATCAGTCAATCAGTACATTTACTGTCCAGGGTTGAGGCAAAGTAAGTATTCTGTCAAACCACATTGGAGTGTTCTCCTTGTGGCTTTAAAATATAAATGGGTAGCCCTGGCTAGGTGGCTCAGTTGGTAGGAGTGTCATCCCATGCACAAAGAGTTGTGGGTTCCATGCTGATCAGGGCACATACCCAAGGAGCAGTTTCCATTCCCATTCGAGGTGTGTGCGTGAGACAACCAGTCAATGTGTTTCTCTCTCTCTCTCTCTCTCCCTCTCTCTCTCTCTCTCTTTCTCGCCCCCCCCCCCCTCCCTCTCGCCCTCTCTCTCCTCCCCCTTTACTCTTTATCTAAGAAAATCAATGAATAGATGCTCAGGTGAGGATTAAAAAATAAAAAATTAAAATTAATAAACGGCCACACAAAGGTCAGAGATACTTATACATTCGTGATGGCACAGCAGTCTGGTACAGCATTGGGTATATCTACTAAACTTGAGCACATGCATACCCGAGCTACAATGCAGGAATTTCAGCCCTGGGGAGACTTTTCCCAACAAAAATATCTGTGAGCATGTGCACCTGGTGACATGTACAAGAATAACAGCATGATTTGAATCACACCCACATTAGAAACCACATAAATGCCCATCAGCAGCAGAACAGATAAATAAATACAACATAATACTATACAATAAGGAAAATGAACAAACTACAGGAATACATAGCAACATGGCTGAATCTCACAAATACACTGTTTAATGAAAGAACACAGGCACAAAAGAGCTGTGTGGTTCTGCTTATAGAAAGTTCAAAGACAGGCACAACTGCTCTATGGAGTTTGAGATCAGGGGATTGGATTGGCTATATTTCCTTATTTTCCATATTCTCGATGTTGGAGAGACTGCTTCTTCCAGCACTAATTCCTGGAGATAGCAAGTGACTCCCTGATGGCCCTGTCAGTGTACCTTTGATATACATTTCAGTGACCACACTCTCACATATCTCCTTTATCAAACTCTTCATGCCAAGCCAATATCTCCCCTGTTCTAAACCACATCAGCTCCAGGCACCAAACAACTAGAGACCACTTGTATAGTACAGCCCACCAAAATTACTTAAGCTATCTAGTCTAAACTTAGTGTACCTAGCCTGCCTTGCCCATTCCTTCCTGCAGGAATCCCTGCAAAAGCTCTGGGCCATGGTCTTCCTTCTCCCCTCTTTGCCTCCTGGTGCTTCCCAGGGCCCATGTGGTGTGGTATCAAATGCCTCCTATTTTTAAGCATCTGTGAATTTAAATTCTTCCTTTGTGGCAATCATTTCTATGTCTGATGTTTTATTATGCCTGATTAGAACAAACCCCGGGTCCGTTTTTAACACAAGAGTTGTGAGTTGGAGTGTCTATGGGGTATTGACAGCATGCCATTTCTTGACGTGTGGAATTACACAAGTGTATTAGTTTTGTGATAATGCATTGAGTTGTACACATCATTTAGGTACTTTTCTGTAATTTATAAATACTAACAACAAAAAATGTGCAATATTAGTGATTATTTCATTTCCTCCCTCTCGTTCCTCCTCCCACACTACCCAACATGATTAATAAGTTTGCAGCTTGTTGGGGCTTTTTGTATTCTCTGGCAAGATGAGCACCCTTGTCATGGTCAGTGGCTCGTGCACAAATCCTTTCCCGTCAATTCTGACGTCAGCCACTGGTTCAAGGTACAGAATAAAGAAGACATAATATTAATTTCAAATCAGCTGACAGTCAGTCATATTAGAGTGCCCTTGTAGATAACTAACTGCTTTTCTCTTGCTGCTTTGATATTCTCTTTTTGTCTTTAACCTATTTTAATGTAATGTGTCTTATTGTGAACCTTTTTGTCTTCACCTTATTTGGGGCTCCCTATGTTTCTGGGATGCATATGTCTATTTTTTTTGACATTTTAGGGGAGTTTTCTGTCATTATTTCTTCAAATAAATTTCTAATCCCTACTATCTCTCTCTCTTTTTTTGGTTTGGTCCTCCTATGATATAAGTACTGTTACATTTGATGTTGTCTCAAATCCACGAACAATGAGAAAACAAAGAAACAACCCCCAATTGAAGGAAAATGAGGAAGCCTCAGGAAAAATGCTAAAGGAAAAAGAGGCAACTCAACTATCAGATAGCGAGTTCAAAAAAATGATTATCAGGAAGTTCAATGAACTCACAATGAGCTATCAGAAATTAGAGGGAAACTACATCAATCTCACTGCAAACTATATAAACATGAAACAGGAAATAGAAACTCTCCACAAAGGCCAAGAGGAAATGAAGAATACAATTTGTGAACTGAAGAACACAGTAGAAGGAATGACAAGCAGGGTTGATGATGCAGAAGATCAGATTAGTGAGCTAGAGGACAAAGCAGAAAACAACATCCAGAAAGAGCAAGAAAAGGAAAAGAAACTCAGAAAGAATGAAGAGGGATTAAGAGAAATGCAAGAAAATTTGAAACGTAATAATATCCGTATAATACAGATACCAGAAGGAGAAGAAGAAGAAGGGAACGAAAACCTAGTCAAAAAAGTAATGAAGGAGAACTTCCCTAATTTGATATGAGAAATAGTGACACAAATCCAGGAAACACAGAGAGTCCCAACCAAGAGGAACCCAAAGAGACCCACCTCAAGACTCATCATAATTAAAATGGCAAAATTTCAAGACAAAGAGAGAATCTTAAAGGCAGCAAGGGAGAAACAGGAAGTAACATACAAGGGAGCCCCAATAAGGCTAACAGCTGACTTCTCAATGGAAACACTTCAAGCCAGAAGAGAATGGCAAGAAATATTTGAAGTAATGAGAACCAGAGGTCTGCAACCAAGGCTAGTTTACCCAGCAAGGCTCTCAATCAAGATAGAAGGCCAAATAAGAAGCTTCTCAGACAAAAGAAGTCTAAAAGAATGCACCTCCACCAAACCAGCTCTGCAAGAGATGCTAAAGGGACTGCTTTAAGGAAGGGAAGGAAAAGAGAGAGAGAGAGAGAGAGGAACACATGTACATAAAAGACAATGAATAAGTACCTATCAACAACAACCTTAAACATAAATGGATTAAATGCCTCAATCAAAAGACATAGAATAGCTGAATGGATAAGAAAAAAATGACCGACATATATGCTGTCTACAAGAGACCCACCTCAGGATAAAAGACCTGCACAGGCTGAAAGTGAAGGGCTGCAAACAAATCTTCCAAGCAAATGGGCAGGAAAAAGAAAGCCGGGGTAGCAATACTCATATCAGACAAAATAGACTTCCAAAAAAGGACCATATAGAGAGACCCAGAAGGTCACTTCATAATACTCAAGGGAAGAATCCACCAAGAAGACATAAATATTGTAAATATATATACACCCAACATAGGGGCACCCAAATACATAAAGAAAATCTTAGAGGACTTCAAGAAAGTTATTGACAACAACACAATTATAGTGGGAGATTTTAACACCCCACTATCAAAAATGGACAGATCACCAAACAAAATATCAACAAAGATATTGTGGCGTAGAACAATACGCTTGATGAAATGGACTTTACTGATATATACAGAGCCCTCTATTCAAAAGAAGCTAAATATACATTCTTTTCATATGCACACGGAACATTTTCAAAGACAGACCACATGATAGGACACAAAACAAGCCTCAAGAATTTCAAGAAAATTGAAATCATACCAAGCATTTTCTCAGACCAAAAGGGACCGAAGCTAGAAACGAACCCCAAGGAAAAAAACCCAAAACACTCAAAATCATGGAGACTAAATAGCATGCTTTTAAACAATGAATGGTTCAAGAATGATATTAGGAAAGAAATCAGAAGGTTTTTGGAAACAAATGAAAACGAACTCACAACAACCCAAAACTTATGGCACACAGCCAAGGCAGTCCTGAGAGGGAAGTTCATAGTGATACAGGCCCACCTATAAAAGTTAGAAACATTCCAAACAAACAACCTAACCCTACATCTACAAGAACTCGAGGAACAACAACAAAGAGCCCAGAGCAAGCAGAAGGAAGGAAATAACCAAGATCAGAGCAGAATTAAATGACATAGAGACTAAAAGCACAATTCTAAGGATCAGTGAATCCAAGAGCTGGTTCTTTGAAAAGATACACAAAATCAAAAAGCCTTTAAGCAGACTCAGGAAGAAAAAAAGAGACAAGACCCAAATAAACTCAATCAGAAATGAACGAGGAGAGATTACAACAGATACCACAGAAATACAAAGGATTGTAAGAAATTACTACAAACAACTGTATGCCAAAAAATTTGAAAACCTAGGTGAAATGGACAAATTTCTAGAAAAATATAATCTTCCAAAACTCAATGAAAAAGAAGCAGAAAGCCTGAACAGACCAATAACAACAAAAGAAATTGAAGCAGTAATCAAAAAACTCCCAACACAAAAGCCCTGGATCAGATGGTTTCACAGGAGCATTCTACAAAGCATTTAAGGAAGACCTAACCCATATACTTCGCACACTATTCCAAAAACTCCAGAAAGATGGGGGTCTCCCAAACTCTTTTTTATGAGGCCAACATCGTCCTAATTCGAAAACCAGATAAAGACACAACAAAGAAAGAAAACTTCAGGCCAACATCGCTGATGAACATTGACACTAAAATCCTCAACAAAATACTGGCAAACTGCATCCAACAGTACATTAAAAAGATCATACACCATGACCAAGTGGGATTCATTCCAGGGATGCAAGGATGGTTCAATATTCGCAAATCAGTAAATGTAATACATCACATAAACAAAAGAAAAGACAAAAACCATATGATCATATCAAATGATGCAGAAAAAGCATTTGATAAGGTACAGCACCCATTCATGATAAAAACACTCGGCAAAGTGGGAATAGAGGGAGCATTCCTCAACATAATAAAGGCCATATATGAGAGACCTACACCCAACATCATTCTCAATGGGCAAAATTAAAATCTTTTCCACTAAGATCAGGAGCAAGACAAGGCTGTCCACTTTCACCACTTCTATTCAATATAGTACTGGAAGTTTTAGCCACAGCGATCAGACAAGAAAAATAAATAAAAGGCATCCAAATTGGAAAGGAGGAAACAAAACTGTCAATATTTGCAGATGAGATGATAGTGTACATAGAAAATCCTACAGACTCCACCAAAAAACTGCTTGACCTAATAAATGAATTCAGCAAAACAGCGGGTTACAAAGTCAATATCCAGAAATCAAAGGCATTTCTGTACACCAACAATGAAACAGCAGCAGCAGAGATCAAAGAAAAAATCCCATTTGAAATAGCAAAAAGGAAAATAAAATATCTAGGAATAAACCTAACCAAAGAGATAAAAGACCTGTATTCAGAAAACTACATAACACTCAGGAAAGAAATCAAGGAAGACACCAACCAATGGAAACATTTACCGTGTTCATGGATTGGAAGAATTAATATGATCAAAATGTCCATACTACCAAAAGCAATTTACACATTCAATACAATTCCTATTAAAGTACCAATGGCGTATTTCACAGACATAGAACAAACACTTCAAAAATTTATATGGAATCAAGAACGACCCTGAATAGCTGCTGCAATTTTGAGTAAGAAGAGTAAAGTAGGTGGGATCACAAAACCCGACACTAAACTATACTACAAGGCCACTGTAATCAAAATAGCCTGGTACTGGCATAAAAACAGGCACATTGGACCAATGGAACAGAACAGAGAGCCCAGAAATAAACCCATGTTTCTATGGTCAATAAATATTTGACAAAGGAGGAAGCAACATAAAATGGAATAAAAATCGCTTCTTCAACAAATGGTGTTGGGAGAACTGGACAGCCACATGCAATAAAATGAAATTTGACACCAACTTACACCTTATACAAAAATAAATTCAAGGTGGATAAAAGACTTTAATATAAACCGTGACACCACTAAAGTCTTAGAGGAGAACGTAGGTAGGAAAATCTCAGCTATTTCACGAAGAAACTTTTTTACTGACTTGTCCCCTAGAGCAAGGGACATAAAGGAAAGAATAAACAAATGGGACCTCACCAAAATAAAAAGCTTCTGCACAACTAAAGAAAACAGTATCAAAATAAAAAGAGAACCAACTGTATGGGAAAACATATTTGCCAATGATACCTCAGACAAAGGTTTAATCTCCAAAATATATAAAATACTTACACGACTCCACTCTAAGAAGACAAGGAACCCAATTAAAAAATGGGCAAAGGACTTGAACAAACACTTCTCCAAAGAGGACATACAGAGGATCCAGACACACATGAAAAGATGTTCAATATTGCTAGCTATCAGAGTCATGCAAATTAAAACCACAATGACATACCACTTCACACCAGTCAGAAAGGCCATCATAAGCAAAGCAACAAACAAGTGTTGGAGAGGTTGTGGAGAAAAGGGGACCCTAGTGCACTGTTGGTGAGACTGCATACTGGTACAACCACTATGGAAAGCAGTATGGAACTTCCTCAGAAAACTAAAAATGGATGTGCCTTTTGACCCTGCAATTCCACTGCTGGGACTATATCCTAAGAACCCCAAAACATCAGTCCAAAAGAACATATGTACCCCAATGTTCATAGTGGTACAATTTACAATAGCTAGGTGCTGGAAGCAACCTAGGTGCCCATCAGTAAATGAATGGACCAAAAAACTATGGTACATTTACACAATGGAATTCTGTGCAGCAGAAAGAAAGAAGGAGCTCCTACCTTTTCTGCAACAGTATGAATGGAGCTGGAAAGCATTATGCTGAGTGAAATAAGCCAGGTAGTGAAAGACAAATACCATATGGTCTCACCTTTAACAGGAACCTAAACAATAAAACAAAGAAACAGCAAAATATAGTCAAAGACACTGAAATAGAGGACAGGCTGACAGCTACTGGAGAAGAGAGGGGAGGGAATTTCAGGGGAGAATGGGAAGGGTTTACAGGAACAAATATAAAGGACATACGGACAAAAACTAGAGGGGTGGTGGAAATGGGAGAGAGGTGGGGAGGGATGGGTGGGTGGGCTGGAATGGGAGTAAAGGGCAGAAAACTGTACTTGAACAATGATTAAAATAAAATTTAAAAAAGAAAGAAAAATAAATAGATAAAAATCACTTTTCACTTTTTATTAAAATTTAAAATAAAGTTTACATTTTAAATGTCAAAAAATCTTAAATAATTTTAAAAAACCTAATTGAGTATATTTATTGTTCAGTCTACTTATCCCCAATTAATCAACAAAACAAAACCAAAAAAAGAAGTGAAAGCTTTGGAAAGTGAAGTAAAGAAAAACAGAGAGGGAACCAACACTGGAGGGAAGGAGACTGGGGCTCAAATCAAGGATTTGGAACAGAAGGAACAAAACAAATAATTTCAACCAGAAGAGAATGAAGAAATAAGACTTCAAAAAAATGAGGAGAGGCTTAGGAACCTGAGGGACAACTTTAAATGTTCCAATACCTGAATCATAGGGGTGCCAGAAGGAGAAGAGGAAAAGGAAAAAATTGAAAACTTATTTGAAAAAATAATGGCCCTGGCCGGTGTGGCTCAGTGGATTGAGTGCTGGCCTGCGAACCAAAGGGTCACCAGTTCAATTCCCAGTCTAGGGCACATGCCTGGGATGCAGGCCAGGTCCCCAGTTGAGCTCCTGTGAGAAGCAACTGCTCTATGTCAGATGTTTCTTTCCCTTTCCTCCCCTCTCTCTTAAAATAAATAAATAAAATATTTTAATAAACAAATAAATCTGAGATGTCCTAATATAAGATGACTCTCATCAAAATGGAGGAACACACTGAAATAATGAAACCTGAATCCTGCCTGGAGTGGCTTAGTGGATTGAGCACCAGACTGCAAACCAAAGTGTCACCAGTTGGATTCTGAGTCTAGGGCATATGCCTGGGTTGCGGGCCAGGTCCCCAGTAGAGGACACACAAGAGGCAACCACACATCAATGTATCTCTCCCTCCCTTTACCTCTCTAAAAATAAATAAGTGAATGAATGAATAAAAGAAATAATTAAATAATGAAACTTGAGTATTAGATTGTGGCATAAATGGATACAGTTCATCCGTTTTTGCAAAATCAACCCTCGTAACACCTTTGCTCTTCTGTTTTCCTTGTAACGTGACAACCGCCTGCTCCTGAATCACATGTCCATACTTGGGTTCTAGCATTTAAACCTAAAATTCCTTTCTCGATATTCCTTTTCTAACCTTCTGAAACTTCCCTTGTCCTTCTTAGTTTGTCTCTTTTTCACTCATTCAGAGTAACTGACTAACTTATTAGGACAAACTACTTCCTTTCAACTTTTCTGAAAAACACATATCCCGTTCCTTCCTTCTGCAATATCATTCCTTTTAAATGTCAAAAGAGAAACTATAAAAATGGTATTGATAATGTAAAAGTTATCTTATACACCTTTATCAATTAACAGTTGGGCTACAGAAAAACAACAGTATTTGAGAAAAGCCCAAAGAACAAGTATAATAATTATTATACTTAATGTTACTGGCAGACAGGTAAAGACAATCAAACAAATTTATTTTTAATTCAACAATTTATGAGCATACAGGATTTGGTGGTGTCTTAGGAGAGCTGTCTGCTTTCAATGTTAGCAGCTTCTTATCCTCAATGAGTCTTTAATATCCACTGATAAGTTCTCTTCAGAAGACATTGGAGTGTTTTTCATTGATGTCTTTTGCAATGGACAAGTCTTCTGGTTTTAACTCATGGCCTTTAAAGTCTTTGTCTCCTGGGAACACACTGTGCAATAAGCCAGTTTTCAATCTATCAAATTTTAAACAAATCAGTAAATCCTTAGTAATGCAGAATGTCATAGTAAGGTTGGTTCATATGATTAATTAGAAAAAAAGGTATGTTTGCCAAAATAAGTACCGTAGATCTCAGTTTGAAGAAAAGTATAGGGAGAGTTAGGGTGGCCAAGGGAGATTAAAGGCTTCTAAACATTTACCTAGTTGAGTTTTCATTTTACCATTTGTCCATTCTACCAATCCAGAGGAAAGGGGGTGATAAGCACAATGAAAGTGCTATAGAATAAGCCAAATGTTAAGAATGGATTGCATTATTTGCACAGTGAAATGAGTGCCTTTGTCAAAGGTGGGCATAGGTAACCAGGTTCTTGGTGATCACAGACAAAGAATTGAACCAAACACAGAGTTTATAGCAGAAAGAGAGAGAGAGCAGATTTATTAAGCGATAGTACACTCCACAGAAAATGGGAGCAGGCCAACTCTGAGTAGAGATTGACCTCAGAGGCTGGAGGAATTCTATTCTTATAGGGAGGGTATTTCCTGGATAGTTTGGGTGGGCTTTTATTGCACACGTACAAGTAGTTATTTACTTTAAAGCTACTGTGCATGCAGTCTCCCATGATTTTCCTTGACTGGCCACCAGAGAAGGGGTTGCACAAAGTTAATTTATTATAATGCTATTATAATGCAGCAGGGGTCAGGTAGCATCTTTAGCACCGGTGCATTCATGAGTCACCATGATTCAGTGCTTTTCCAGAAAGCAGGAACAACCAGTCTTAGAACAGGGTCTCTGTCCTGTATACATGTCCTTTATCTTAGCCCTGGGGCACCTCCGGAGTTTCCTCCTTCCTGACTATCTCCTGCCTCACATTTGTCATTATGTTACTCAGAGGAAATTCCCCAAATGAAACTTTTTTCTTCCAACTCCTAAGGCTGTTGCTCTCCCACAGGGGAATGCTTTAAGCTAGTCAGAAAAGATACAGATCATGACTAATACATATTTGTATTTTTGAAATAGTGGCATTTGGATAAAATCTCATTCCCATACCTCAAATTGACCTAAAGGAGGTGGGAAATGTTGTTGGAACTCATGAAATAATTTTCTAGAGTTACATTTTGCATAGAACATCTGCTATATACTTTATGAGCTACAATAGTGGAAGGTTTCCAGTAATATTGTTCACTCTGTGAAATCATCTTTTCAGGATCTCAAAGTGTTAGCTCATGTACATGTTGAAGTACACAGGATTAAGCCACTACAGGTAAAATTGCTTTCTGATTAGGCCCAAACCATATCTGTTTGCCTGGGTTAAAGTTTCCCTTATTTTTGTTGCCGTACCCTTTTTTCTTCTTCTGCAGCTATCTCTTAGGGCTGTAAAAGAAAGTCTTGTATTAGTTTAATAGAGAGAAGAAACGTTTTTGAATCTGGATAATTTGGCTGGTTTTTGCTGCTTGTCTACTTGCAGCATCAGCTAAACTATTTTCTTTTGTTTCCATAGTTGCAGCTTTAAAATATCCTGGAATTTTGATTATTACCAATTGTTTTGGTTACTGTATGACATCTAATAGTTCTGCAACCTATTTTTTATTTTTGTATGGGCTGCCCTGAGGAAGTTAAGAAGTCTTGTAACAGTGTGCAGCCAAGAGGGGGGACCCCAAATAAGGATTTGCAATGGGGTCCAAAACTCAAGGTGTTCAGGAAATATTAGGATGTCCTCACCCCCTCCCCCCACAGGTGTGGGTTGGGGGAAGGGACAAATGGAGCAGGGCCATTGAGAGCTATTTTGCATAGCAACAGCTTTGCAGCTAACCTCTGGTGTGGTCATTTAACATATCTATAACCTTTAACTGGTTGCACAGATATGTTAAATAGCTGTGGCCATGTTCTGAGCCAGGGGGATGGAAGTAATTTCCCCACAAAGATGCAACTGGGGCAGGTCCCCCGAGTTACAGTGCCTGCATGGGAGCTTGGGGAAGATTGGCTCCAGGACATGGGGCCACGCCTGCCCAGACCCAGGATGGCGGCCCAGTAAAGCTGGAAGGATATGAGAGTGAAGAGAGAACCACTCAGTCTTTAGTAGAGTGGGGACTCCCGCAGCCCTGCAAGAGAGAATCACCATGCGGCTTTGGCAGAGAACTGCCAGTTGGCTTTGGCAGAGTGGCAACACCCTTCCTTGCAGCCATCGAAGAGGAAGAACCAGAAGGCTTTGCCAGAGTGGGGACCCCGCAGCTTTAGAAGGGGGAACCAGCACCCGGCTTTAGCATCAGATCCCTGATTGTCCCGGGAACCAAGGGAGGCCTACCAGCCAAGATGGATTACTGGGAAGAACCAGGGGCTGGCTGAGCCATGGACTTCTATTTCTTTCCCTGACATAGGGTACCCCAGACTGGGCAAAGGGGGCAAGGAAGGACTATGTGTGTTTGTGGGTGTTTTAAGGGACTTTGGGATTTTGATGAAGACATTAGGTCACTGCTTTAAGTCTGTATAGCATTAAATAAACATTTCCTTTCCTTTTCACGAATCTCTGGCATTGAGAGACGTCTTTCTTCTGGCGGCGGACAAAACAAACCTGGGGGCTTCCTTTCTCTAATAGTATATTGCCTTTGGCCGCCCCCCTTGTTGTTCTGTAACAGTCTCAGGGCTACCACAATATTCCAAAGTTGTTAGCTACACGTGTACAAAGGCACAACAACTATTGGTGTAAATATTGGCTATTTGTGCTTCAGCCAATTAACAAGCTCAAGTTAGAGCAATTAATACAGCTTGTTGGGAAGATATTATTTAACTAAATATGAATCTTCAATTATATGTACCATGAAAGTAATATCCAGTTCAGTACTGTCTCTGTTCATCTTTCATAGAAGGTTCATTTCTAAACCAGATTAAGTCAGCATTATCAATAAGGGATTCCTGTGGATTCTAGAAATGAAAACGTGCATGGTGAGCAAAATACAGTCATGGATGTCTTTATTCTGCAAAGAAGGTAGCTAAGTTTCTGGGTTAAGACCCTTACATCAAGGTAAAGTAATATAAGGCACAGAAAGTAAGAGTACTTCCCAAGAAGGCTGCTTACTGACGGAAGTGTTTAATGTGATCTAAGTTCAGCTGTGATTCAACAGAATGAGGAACATAAATAAAGGAAAGTCCATAACTATTTCTTCTGCTTGTTGGCATAACATGGCTGTAGACTCCCATACAGGGCTGAAGTACTCTGGTTACAAAGTCTAATTGCTGATTATAATATCCTATAGATCTATGAAAATCTCTATGCTTTTGAGTTAAGAAGTCCTAAAACATTTTCTTTGTTTTTATTTATAAAAAGAAAGAAAGTTTATAATTAAGGTGTCCCACAGTAGGAGGTTTAGATAATACTTTCTCTAGAGATCCTTTGGGTAGTTTTTTTCTAGGGGTTACAGTGCGTGGGATCTGGTTGATGTGATTTTAATAACACATGTAGAAGCTGGGCCATTATTTAAAAATTTAGAACCCAATTGTGACCATAATGGGAAAAAGTAAAATAAAGATTAAATTAAAAAATAAAAATATAATAAACAATAAAAAAGAAATTACATCACTCCTCTGAGACTTTTAGTGTTAATTAGTAGCCCATTTACATATATTACATAACCAAATTATTTTATTTGTAATCGTGAAACCGGAAAAGACACTGAGGCTCGTGCTTCCTGTCACTGCCAAACCCAATAAGCAGAGACAGAGATTGGATCTTTATGGGTGCTTTATTCAGATGGCTGGCAATCTGAGAAGATGGCAGGTTCACACCCTGGAAGAACCATCTTATCTTTTCTTTCCAGGTCAAGGTTTTTTTATAACAGGGAATAAACAGAGTGGATGAGGGGGTTTGAAATTCGGGGAGGATTAGGCCAAAGAAACTGCAACAATCTTGTTCTGGGCAGTTAGCTGTTTCCAAGGACATGAGGTCTCTGAAACACAATGGCTCAGATGCATCCACTTACCCCAGGAGGTAATCTTTAGCAGTGCCCCAGGAGGTCAGCCATTTTTCCAGGAGCCAGGGTGGGCTTTATCTGCAGTTTCTGAAACAAAAGCTTTAACATATGCATTGCTTACTAGGCTTATAACTATTTACCTTAAACTAAAATTTTCCAACTCTTAAATCCCCTATCAACACTAGGTCACCACCTTTATGTGTGTGTTCATGAATAAGTCAATTATTTAATTACATTTGTGTAGGAATTCCCTATGGGGTCCTGTTCTTATTGAGGGATACCCCGTGACACCTCCACATAGATCCTTAGTCACCTAAGAATACCTGAAATTCAAGTGGGAGGAAGTAAATGCCCCTTACCTTCAGAACTGAGTGAGTTCAATCTCATTTATCTAGTCAAAAGGGTTTTGTTTTTTTTTTTTAGATTCTCAATAAAGCAATTCCAACTGAAATAATAAGGGACTCAAAACTTGGAAAATTTTAGCTTAAGATAAATAGCTATAAGTCTAGCAAGTAATGTGTGTGTTAAGCTTTTGTCTCAAAAACTACAGATAAGGCCCATCCTGGCTCCTGAGAAAAGCAGCCGACCTCTGGGGCACTGGCTAGAGATTACCACCTGGGGACATGTTAGAGGCATCCGGGCCTTTTGTGTGACCACCTCCCCTCCTTGGGAACAGCTAACTGCCGAGAACAGGAAGGGTTCAGCTTTGCTCACCTAATCCTCCCTGAATTTCAAAGCCCTCACTGCACCTTGCTTGTCCTCCCCCACCACCCTTATAAAAGATCTGGCCAGGAAAGAGAAGGCAAGATGGTTTGTTAGGGTATGAACCCACCATCTTCTCGGATCGCTGGCCATCTGAATCAAGTGCCCATAAAAGATTCAATCACTGTCAGTGCTTATTGGATTTGGTAGTGACAGGCAGCCTGAATGCCGGTGTCTTTTCTGGTTACAGAAACACCAAAATTAAAAACCAGCCACCCTCTTTTTTCCTCCTGTTCCCGAGCTCTTTCAACACTCATCCTTAGCCTTGGTTATTTCAACCCTTAACCTTTAGTGCCTCCGTGAAGATTTTTAAAAAGAGCTCAAATGAAGTCAGGGCCTCCTTTTCTTAAAATAGGAAAGTCCAGAATTCCCAGAAAAATGTATTCAGGCTCACCTGATACAAAGCAGGGAGCTAGTGGGGCAAAATGAGCCCTTGCTGGTATCTAGCACCAATCTAGGTCTGCAGGGGTCCTGGGTGGGCTTCTTTGGAATCCTGCAGACTGCATCATTTAAATGTCAGAATAAAACATTAAACTATTGTACTAGTTAATTTTAGCTAAACTGATGATATTTGCCAGGAAGCAAAACATCAATAGTTTGAGAAAATGTGTTGGGGTCTGCCCTGCCTGGTCTCAGGAAGCTGTAACCCCCCGTGGCTAAGGCTGAGTGAGAGACCTCCGAACCAGGAGCCACTAAGGAGACAAGCTTATCTCCCTGGCAGGAATGCTGCTTCTGCTCCTTGCCTAGCCCCCAATACTTGATCAGTTAGCCAATGATGGGTAAGCAGTGCCCCAAGGGGGAAATCATCTAAGACAGTCATGATCACGTGGAGGCCCCAGGGAAGGACTTGGGGGGCTGTGGAAAAACGGGGACATCGACCCCTGCCCCCTTGGCTTTGACAAAACCTGAGTCCTTGTTCTGGCTGTGAGAAATCCAAGTTTTGCAACTGCGTTTGTCTCCTCTGCCCGACTCAGGCCTGTGGAAATAACAGGGTGGTGCAGTCCAGACCAGAGTCAGCAGACGCCCGGGGTAATTTGACCTGGGGCATAGGATATGCAAGATCCTATGAGACCTGCTTGCTGAGGATGCTCTTGAATATGAAAGCATGGGCAGGAAACAAAACTAGCCCTGTAGCTTTTTAAGTGATAATACCCCAAACTCAGTGTGAGCTCTGTCAACTGTTTGAAACATACCTACTCGTTTGATCTTCCCTGCCAGATTGCAATCAACAAATTGTATCTGTATTCTTAATAAAAGCCTGCTTGGGCAGGAAGATGGCCTGCTCTCCACTAGAGAGAGTAGCCATGCCGTTCCTGTTCCTCCACAGGACTCGGTAGTCCACGTACATTTCTCTCATATCATGAGCAGCTACAGCATTCGCGGTCATTGCAGGCCAGTGGTTGCCTCAAAATGCTCTTGAGAATTACTGTTTTGTAGCTTATTTTATACATTTAAATCAAAGGAGGACATGTAAGGGGGGCGTTACATGAAATTCATGGATGGTAGAAATCCATGAATGGAGAATGGAGAAAGCAAAGTAGGAAATCTCTGATATTGAATAAAGAGTAAAATGGAGAGACACATACTTCTTTTACAATGGTGGGTATAGAATAGCTAACAATGAACATTTACAGCCCATGGAGATGGTATTCAGGGAACAAAATAATGATGAGCAGTCCTTGTGCTCTGATGAAATGTGTGTGCCCTGAGGCATCTGAAAAAGAAGATGACTCTGACATTTCAAAGGTATGTTATCTTGATGAAAAAAGACAATAGACAGTCTCACTAAAGGTAAAGATTGATCTCTGTCAAGGAGGCTACAGGCCTAGAATGTGACCACCCACCATAATCTAATTTTAGTTAGGAATTTTTATGTTCAGACCATTCCCAGTGGCTACTTTTGATGTCTGAATTTGTAGGCCCTGTATACTGAGCTCCCCTGAGCTTGCTAGGTTTTGTATACATCCCTTTTCTATCCTTGGAGTGAAAAGTTTATGTCCTTATATGAGCACTGATTTTGCATAATAACTGTATGGGACCTGAAATTAGGCCGTAGGGCTTGCCCTTCTGGCAGGTCAGCTCTATGCCCCCTCCCACCTCTGGGGAGAAATCTTCTTATGGGTCAATGGAGCTAAGCAGTGTTGAGCCAAAGATGGCAGCCCAGCATTGGGATCCAAGAGGAGAATTCTGTCTTTCTTAGATCAGAACCTCAGAAGCAGAGCTCCCAGCCAGGCATCCAGTTGTCGAAGCCCATTCAGGAGAACCAGAGGAAGGCAAGGGCTGAGAAGGGCTTGGGTTCTGAAAAGATAAGGATTGGGATAATGCAATCTAAGTTTACCTGAGGCAAGTCAAGGATGTCCTTGGCATGGTTGCAGGGCCCCCTGGGGTCAACTAGAATCCTCTGGCCTGGGAATACCCTGGCTGGGGATCAAGCAAAAATCTGCCCCAGAATATCTCCCCTGAGTAGCCTGAAATTCAAAATCAACATTCCCTGAGGGCATTTGATCAGTCACTTATCTCAGCGTAACTGAGAGGCAGTATAGTGATGATGTGCCTGAGCACTGCAGCTGGATTGCCCCGCTATGGCTCTTATTCTGCCACTTAACTAATTGGACCTAATCTCTCTCTTTTTAAATATATTCAATGTATTTAAGCCAATTGCAATCATAATTCATTTTGATATTCAATTTTTTCCCACCTCTGGCCTGTGGGAGTCTCCTTAAGTTGGTTCTTGTAAGCCCCTTTCAACTTTGATGGCTTTCTTGCTGTCTAGAGCAACAAAATGCTCCAAGGTCATCTTGTATAATTTCCTGCTCCAGACCTGGAATCAGCTTTTTCTCTAAGGAGGCCTTTTAGTGGTTTGTAATATCTGAGTATGAAATTTGGTCAGCAGGGGTGCTCATGGCTGGGCCATTAGGGCTATCAAGCTGGAAAATTTTGACTTTTCTTAAAAATATATTTTATTGATTATGCTATTACAGTTATCCAATATTTTTCTCCCCTGTATCCCCATCCACCCTGCACCCCACCTCCAACCAGCATTCCCTACCCCCTTAGCACATTGTGTACCACATAGAAATCTCTAAGACATACACCAGGGACTGCACATTTTGGGGCATACTGCACGTTATTTAAATCATCATAACTACAGATCATAATGCACTTTAGGTGTTGTTTTTCAATAATTATAACATTTTTATTTACAAAACAATCAAACAACTAATTAAACAATTAAAGTTCCTAGAACTTTTTTAACATATGGTACTGCATAAAACATTTTCTTCTATGAAGAGGGACCAAACAAAATTTACATAAGTATCTAGATTCGCTCCTTTTTCCACGGGTGGCACAAACTCTGCAGGCTCTCGTAGGAAATTTTTTCTTTCCACTCGCTGGAATACACATAGGTTCATGCTGCTTCATATCACTTGACAACTTTTCGGGTGGATCTTTACAAGGTGCTCTCCTTGCACCCTCAGGGGAAGGGCTGGACAGATTTGTCTCTGGTTCCGGAGAGTCTTCATTATTGTCATCTGTTATCCAGTCTCTCGCCTCCAATAGCAGAAACGGTTTAGACTTCATTTTTGCTTGTGGATTGAGGACGTTGTACACTCTAAATAAATTGAAAAAGTCCATAGTTTATAAGATACAGCACTACTTTTTTCCCCATTTCATCGTTTTCCTTAGAATTGAGCAACACGAAAGGAATTGATCTGCACAGTCAACACCTTTCATGTGGGCATTGTATTCCTTGATGCAGGTAAGTTTTACAATATTCTCTCCCATTTTTCTATTTTTTTTCCTGTTGTCAAGACAGAAGTGTCATGGATCATTGATATCATTCGGACAACCCGCTTGTCTTTCCATGCTAGGAGAAGAATATCGCCTTTTCTGGAAAATATTATGTCACCTTTCTTCATTCTTGATGTTTCCATTTTCAAATTTGGCGGTAAACCTCTACTCTCCCTACTAGTCCCGCAGACTCTAGTTTTGTTCTGTAGCAGCAATTCAGCAGTAGATGTAGCATTGTAACAATTATCCTGGTAAATATGGTGCCATATGCCAAGATAGGGTCCAAGGACTGAAAGAGCAGTTTCTTGCAATTTCTTTCCTTCAGCAGTGTATATCTCCATATTGCAGATATAGCCAGTGTCACTCTCACACACCATCGAACAAGTAAACCGTATTTTGTAATTTTCACTGGGTTGTACGTGAGAAATTTTAAACGTCCTCTCCATGGAATCATTCCCTTGTCCAAAGATAACTGTTGCTTTGGTTTGTATATTGTTCAAAATTTACGCAGGAAATAATCCAGCACAGGTTGGATCTTGAAAAGTCTCCCCGAGCAACTGTCCATTTTGGCATTATCATTGAAATGCCAGAATGTCCATATTTGCTCAAATCTATGGCAACTCATTGTCTGTGGAAATATAGGCGTACATATCAAAGGATCTGTTGACCAATAGTCTTTCAAGCTATCTTTTCTTGTTTGACCCATCAGAATAATTAGGCCAAGGAATTTCTTGATGTCCTTCTGTGTAACCAGAGACCACTTTAGTGTTCTAGATGGTGTTTTGCGTTTCACTGTGGTTTGATCATGATAGTTGGACAACTCTTTGCACAACATCTCAAACAATTCATCACCAAAAAAGAGATTGGCCACAGAGGGTACAGAGTCACAATGATAGGGGGCTTAAGACTTGGAAAATTTTAGCTTAAGGTAAATAGCCATAAATCTAGCAAGTAATGCATATGTTAAGCTCTTTGTTTCAGAAACTACAGATAAGGCCCATCTGGCACCTGAGAAAAGGTGGCTGACCTCCTGGGCTGCTGGCTAGAGATTACTGCCTGGAGACAATCGTATGAGGAAGAGCAGGCGAC
The DNA here is from genome assembly GCF_004126475.2 of Phyllostomus discolor. NCBI lineage: Eukaryota > Metazoa > Chordata > Mammalia > Chiroptera > Phyllostomidae > Phyllostomus > Phyllostomus discolor. The sequence continues at coordinate 93,810,919 of NC_040907.2, read as the reverse complement.
TACCCCTCCCACTTGGAGATAGCTAATTGCCCAGGATAGAAGTGCTGCAGCTGCAAACTTCAAGGACTCTCACTGACTTCTTTTTGTCTTCCCCAACCCCGTTATAAAAGATCTGGCCAGGAAAGAAAGGGGAAGATGGTTTGTTAGGGTGTGAACCCGCCATCTTCTCAGATCGCTGGCCATCTGGATAAAGCGCCTATAAAAGATTCAATCACTGTCATTGCTTATTGGATTTGGTAGTGACAGGCAGCCCAAACGCCGATGTCTTTTCCGGTTACAACACTGAGACGGAAATGTAGTGACCCCAGGATGACCTTCAAACACTTGTAAACATGGTGGTATTTCACCCACCATGGTGGTCAATTTCAGACCAACAATTATCAGTAGCTTTGTCAGTGTTGGAATCACTTGAAAGCACCACCACCTGCTGCTTCCTTACAGGTCTAATAATTTCACTTGTCAGTAGAATCAGTAGAATAGTCTCCGAAATCATCAAAACAGTCATCCACATCTTTGACCTCACTAGGAATATCTGATACATTATCCTTAAATACTTCTGGAAGTGTATCAGTTTCGTTGGTTTCCTCCCTTTTTCTGAGAGAGGGCATTTCTAAAAGTGCCAGGAACTTGAAGACGAAGACTATTCGAATGACCAAAATACAATGTAACTGCAATGCTTTATGGGTTTGTGCAATTATATAGTTTTTCGTAGACTGACCTACACAGTTTCCACCAATGAGATTGCTTCATTCGATGTGGACAAGACAGTGTGTTGACATCTAAAGTCCATAACAGATGGCGTGCGAAACACGAGAAAACTCGTGAGTTGTACACAATGTGTTGGTTTATGTCCATGGGTCATACATAGAAGTTATTTAGTTCCTCCATTTCCTATACTATTTTTAACCTCCCCCTGTCTATTTTGTGCCTACCAATTATGCTTCTTATTCCCTGTACCTTTTCCCCCACTCTACACCCTCCCCCTCCCTGCCGAAAACCTTTTGGGGAATCCCTACCTAGCAGGCAGGGGCCAAAAATTCTACTTTGGCACAGGCATACTGACAAATATACCAGGATGGGTTAAAAGTCCCAGCCCTGCACAACTCCTCTGCACCTCCAAATTCAGCAGCAGAAGTGGCTCAACATGCGGGGGGAGGGGTGCTGATGGCACGCTTCAGTTGGGGGAGACTGGTCCTCTTTCCAAAGCCGTTCAGTAAAGTCACCATCTGGGTCTCCACCTAAAGCCACACCAGTGTAAGAGCCAGAGGCTGCCCTTCTGCCCACCCATGATCTGCTACCTAACAATTCATCAAACAGGCAATGGCATACAGTTATGCTGGGCTTCTTGTACTGCTGAAACTCCTGCCCACTATTTACTGTCCTAGCCTGCAGCCACAGTTCTTGCTCACCCAGTCATACCTGAGCACAGAACATTCCCTACTAAACAATAGGCTCGTGACTAATCTAGTATTGAGCAGAAGCTACTCAACCCTAACCCTCTTCCTAGGCAGCTTACCTCATGCTTCACCCCTGACCCACCCCTTAAGACTCAACCCTAAACACATAAAAATGCCCACCCTTGTACCCTTACTGCTGCAGTGTGCTCGGACTCAGCCCACTTGTTAGCAGCTGCCTGATTAAATCTGATGAACTCATTGTCTGTTCTCCTATCGTCTCTCCCCTCACTCTGATGAATCTAACACCCAGAAAATAGAAGACCCCCTGAAGTCACTGCTGGGTGAAACCAGCAGACCTGCCACAGGGCTTCAGTATGGTAGCATGGCCTTTCCAGCAGTCGGAATACATGCCGTGAACTCCCCAGGCTGGTCCTGTAAGGATAGCGGTGGTCTACCCTGGGAGGCTGCACTCTGAGTCTCTCCCAGGTGGGGTGAATCCCCACTGATTCCCGCCACACAGACTCCTCTTCCCATCTCTCTTGCTTTGGGTTGGAGATCCCTTTGTGGGGTTAAGTCCTCTCATTCCTTAGGGGGACAGTGTTTTGCAGGTGAGATATCTCTGGTTTCTCAGCTGACACCACACCTGCATGCCTGGGCTTTTCCCCTCCAAGTCTTTCCCCCTCCGTGTCTCAACACTCTTATCAGTTTCTACATAGCATCTTCTGTACTGCTTGGTTATAATTTTTTATATTAGCTAGGTTTCAGTTGGTTGCTCAGGATGATTGGTCTGCAATTCAGTTGTGAATCCAGTTTGGGCCAGGAGCAAGTAGACACAGCTTCCATCTACTTTGCAGCCATCTTAGAGAATGGGCAATATTTAAATATCTGGTCTATCCAGGGGACATGAGTCAAGCTCACTTATAGAGCCTCTCTCTGTCTCTGTCTGTCTCCTGTGCAGAGGAGTTGGCGAAGTAGGCCCCTAACACTACAACAGATTTATGAGAAGAAAAATCTCTTGCCAATACCCTCTCAGAAAATTCAGTCTAATTCTTGTAATCTAGGTGGGATCCAGAACTCTGAGTGATTTTCTTTTCTAATCTATACAAGGGAGAGGAAATCAGTCATATCCCTTGTGTGAGTCCATTTCCCCCTCTCTGGAGCACTTTTCTGACCTGTTCTCTGTGCTTTGTCCACGTTCATTGCAGGGGCCTGGCCAGATCTCTAGAAGATCTGGCTAAAGACATTGCTAACCAAGGAGCTTGTACAGACCTGTGGGTTCTTTCTGTCATATCCACAGTACTGGGTTTCAAAAGCTCCTTCTTTTTAGTCTTTATAACACCCCTGGTTTTTCTCTTCTCAGAAAACAAATTTGACTATTTTTGCCTGACTAGTTAATAGCCTCAGCTTCCTTATTTTTTTCAGCTGTTGGTTTTTGTTTTCATCTTAAGATTTATTATGTTGGTGTTTCAGGCAAAACCGAAACAGAAAGATTTCCACTTTAACCTCCCATTACAAAACTATTCAGAAAAATAAATGTGGCTTATCTTTCCTTTTTCAGCCAAGAATTAAAAAGTGAGAATGCTATCTCAATATTTTAACAAAACCCAGAGTATGTATTTGACTTGCATGATTAGCATTTCCTAGACAGGGCCTGTGTATTCACGAAAGACCCCAATGTCTGCTGGAAGGGCTTCATTCTTGATTTGATGCTCTGCCCTCAACGTCCTGAAATTCAAACAAGGGAGCTCTCACTCACGTTTTGCACTGGGCCTCATACACTGTGTAACTGACCCTGTTACTATGTTCTGGGGACGTAAGTGTGGGAAAACTTCTGCCCTCCAAAAATGTACAATCTTGTGCAGATGCATAAAGAACTCATTCCAATTCAGTGTAGTGAATGCTTCTGCTGCAAAGACTCAAACACACGGGTGAGTATTTTAACCCATAAGGATTCTTGAGAGTTAGCCAGCAATATGGGATGTGGTGCTAGGGGAGGAGGTTGGTGGCCAGGGTAGAGTGAGAAGAAAGGGATTAATAGGTAGAAAGTGGAAGAAAGACAGGGCATGGAATTGTAAAGACCTTACAAACAGGCCAGGCTAAAGCTGAGAGCTGTTCTTAAAGAAATGGCAACATATGGAGAGGAGAGTGGGGTTCATTGAGAAGCACCACGTGCCAGCCTGCTATAGCTTCCTTGACAAAATGCCACAGACTGGGTGGCTGAAACTACAGACATTTATTTATTATAGTGTTGCAGTATAGAAAATAAGACCAACGTGTGGGCAGGTTTAGTTTCTGAGACCTCCCTCCTATCCTCTTCACACTGTGAGCTCATATGGCCCTTTCTCTGTGCATGTGTCTCCCTGGTGTCTCTTTTTCTTCTTCTAAGGACACTACTCCTATCAGATTAGGGTCTCACCCCTATGTCCTAGTGTAACCTTTATTACCTCTTTAAAGTCCCTATGTCCAAATACAGTCATGAGTTGCTTAACAAGGGGGGATGCTGCAAAAAGCATCATGAAGCAGTTTTGTCATTGTGGAAATGTCACAGAGTACACTTGAACCTAGATGGTTTAACCTAGTACACACCTACACACTATTGTATAGGCTACTTCTCCTAGGTTAGAAACCTGTATGGCATGTCACTGTACTGAATACTATAGGCAATTTAACACAATGTATATTTATGTTATCTAAATGTATATCATCATAGAAAAGCTACAGTAAAAATATGGTATAAAAGATAAATAGTGGGCCCTGGCTGGCGTAGCTCAGTGGATTGAGCGTGGGCTGGGAACCAAAGTGTCCCAGGTTCGATTCCCAGCCAGGCTTCATTCCTAGGTTGCAGGGAATAAACCCCAGCAACTGCACATTGATGTTTCTCTCTCTCTCTATCTCCCTCCCTTCCCTCTCTAAAAATAAATAAATAAATAAAATATTTTTTTAAAAAAAGGATAAATAGTGGTACACCTGTGTAGGGCACTTACCATGAAGGAAGCTTGCAGAAGCAGAAGTTGCTCTGGGTGAGTCAGTGAGTGAGTGGTGAGTGAATGTGAAGCCTCAGACATTACTGGACACCACTGTAGACCTCATAAACACTCTCATAAGCCCTCTTCTTGCGTCCTTCTAACTGAGTCAGAAATACTTGTAGATCATTGTAGCTATTGGTGTTCCTTCATAAAGAGGGATGTGGTCTGGGTCAATTGGAAATATCTGGGAGAAACTGGCAGGATGAGGCATAGGTCACCATAATAGTGACTGTCAGGAAGGAGTGAAATGTGGCCTGGGGATCAGTAAGAATAAGAAATCAAGATGGAGATATAAGGGAACACAGACTTTGTCATGGCCATATGCTTTTGTCTATTGCATGTTGAAGCAGTGATCAGATTAAGGAACTTTTTGGTATTCATTTAAAAAAAAGTTTAACATGGTGAGGGTATAGATCTGAAGATTCAATATTTTGATTTTAGAAATTTGGGAGGACTGGCGGGTCCATTCGCCCTAACTGGAACAGACCCTATCTCTGGTATTGAATTGAGGGAAGAAATAAAATGTATCTATGATTTACATCATTGTAACCTGAAACTATTTCCAAAGTGCAGTGACAGGCCAGCTCCACCCTACTACAGAAAGCTTTACTAAAGTGGCAGTGATGCTTAATACTTGTGAGGATGGCTCCTGTGGACCCATGTCCTTGCACAGGAGCTTAAGTCCTCAGCCGAGCATTTGCAGCCACCACTCTGAGGACCATCAGACTAGGTCTGGGAGGGATGCACCACCCT
>NC_040907.2:93711036-93805644 GCF_004126475.2 Phyllostomus discolor | reverse complement strand
CGTTTCGTTTTCTTTTTAGCAATTGGTGATAACAGAACAGAGCTGTGTTCCAAGCTATCAAGGGCCCAAGTAACAGGGACTCTGGACATTGGCTCTACCAATTATCCTACCATCACCCACCCACTCATCCATCCATCCACGCCTTCCTAAACCCCTTCCATTCTGGAATGCTAACATAAGAGACAAATGTGGAAATACAATTAAAATAAGGAACACCTTGACTTCTATACCTTCTTTATATATGCAAATGGCTAATATTAAACCCCTTCCTGACAACAAGTTTGGTTAGGAAGAGGGTAGAGAAAAACCACACAACAGACTACAGATACAAAAGAAAAAACATAATCTTCACAGTTTTACCTTAGCCTGGCAAGAAAGGTCACCACCTTTAAATTATATATAATAAATATCATACACAGTTCATGCTAGAAAACAGGCTTAGCTTTCAAGCTAATGCACCACACAAGTCTTTTCTACCATGTAGCTCTTAGAAACTGAATGCACAATCTATGTGAATCGTGATGAGAATGAGCAGCATAATAGTAGGATTTCATAGTACAAGATAAAACTATATACTAGACATGTTTTGGGTCTTCTTAATTTTTAAATATTTGTTTCAATAAAACAATTCTAAACTGCTGCACTTTCCTCTAAAGTTCAGTTAAGGGCGTTTCCATGAGCTGCCACTGACTGATGTTAAATTTAATAGGTATCTTTAGATGGCCCCAACCAGAACCCTTCACTGACAGTAGCTGAAAAGTTCAACTTAGGGCTTCAGAGTAGCAAACACTGATGGGCTAATTCACAAAGGAATGCAAACAACTGGAAAGGAAGTAAAATCAGGCAGTATCAGGAAATACATAAGAAGCTATCACATGGCACACACACAAGGCAGAATTGATATATCAGAGGGAAACATGGAGCATCAGTGTGGGAGCTGTTACCTTCTTCAGACCTGTGGACTCGTCCTCGATGTCATCTGGCAGCAGGATAACCATACTGAGCTCCCTGCCTTGGTAAGGCAGTTCCAACATACGACACTTAACGTCCTCGATGTAGCCATATGGAAATTTACCGCTCTGATACATCATTTTCACTGTTTTTGTGTCTTTCTGAACAGTTGAAAAAACAAGTCACTCACATTATTATCTGCTCTCTTTTACATCAAAGAGTAATTTTATAATTACGTCACCTCACCTTATTCAATCTGAAAGGTACATCGGTTGTGGCCGTTTCACTGAATTTCTTCTGCCAGTTTCCTTTGAAATAGATGGCATTAACTAGCACAAGTTTAGTCATATTATCAACCACACCTGTAGCCAACAATTCTGGAATTTTCCCTAAAAAGATAAAGTATTTTTAAACATTTACATACCAGAATTCCAAATTTGAACTGACATTTATATGATAAGCACTAAAATTCAATTCAAATGCATACTTTTTACTTAATTTCCTTTAACATATTAAGTTAGGAAAGCCCTGCCAGGATGTTTCAACATTAAATAAACCAACTAAAAGGATTTATGGGCTAAAAACAGGGAAATTATTTTCTATAGTGTATCAGAAACAATAGCTTTACTTTGTGAATGGCCATTCTTTTTCAGGGATGAAAAAGATTCCTTAACGAAAATGGTTTTATTTACTAGTAAATAAATCACTTCTTCACATCCTCCAAGTGGAAGCCACTCTCACAAAAAATATTGTAACAAAACCCGAACGGTAGTAACAGTTACTCCACCACGCACAATTTCCCCTGTGACCACGGCATGGCCAAGAAGAAATCCTTGTATGCCAGACAGATGTTCAGTAGGTGCCTTGACTCAGTCTGTGACTAGATTAGAGAGAGTTGTAGCAGGAAAACAGCTGAGACAGAGCCGGTGCCACCTACCACCCCTGTGCTCAGGCAGGACATTGGCATAAATATTTACAGCCACAGCAGTTTGTGTCAGAAGTATCAGGATATTCTTTTCCATAATGTGACCAGGATGGATTTTCCTCAAAACTTTATCCTTTCTATTTTACAATCAATGTTAGTTTTCATTTTAAAAGGTAGCTTTGAGAACCTACAGGGAAAAATATTTAGCTGCTTGAGTTAAATCATGTTTAAGTTTTCACTTTGAGGTATTTCTACATTTGAAAGCTGTCTGGCACTGGGCAGTGGCAGAGTTTACTGCCAAGGTCAGGATGAGGGCAGAGGAAAAAGGCAGGGGAATCATTAGCTGGTTGGGAAGGTAAAAAGAAGAAAAACAAGACCACTGTGTAATGACTACATTGGGCTCACTCTCTCACCTTCAGTCTGCCCTTTGACCCACTCATTTATCACCTTCCTTGCATCTTCAGAGGCATGCTCAAAATCCACACTGGCCAATTCTGCACCATACATCTTCTGAGTTGAAGCTAAGAACTCCTGTTAGGAAAAAAGAAAGAGAGAGAGAGGGTGGCAAGGGGAAGGAAGGGAAGGGAAGAAAGAAAGAAAATGCCTTGAGTAACTCCTACTACATACAGAAATGGTTTTCCAAAATACTTAAAGCAACAGAAATTGCCCTAAAAGCCATAAATTTTATTGTAACAAAACAAATTCTAACCCTTATACTTTTTGCATTGTGGTAAAAACACATAACATTAAATTTACCATGTTAACCATTTTTAAGTGAACAGTTCTATAGTTTTGGTATTATATAAAATTGACAACTTTTTTCCAACTTTTGATTAACATTTTCATAAATAAGTATATACTGATTGTTTGTGGAAGTGAATTAGGGAATTCACTCTTGCTTTAGTAAAACAGCCAGGGTCAATCTGTTCATTGTGAAGACTATACAGTGAAATCATATCAATCAATGGGGACATTGTCATGCTTTCATTCTGCATCATTTTCTGAATGTTTATAAAAATAAAAACTGTCTTCTGCAACTTGACTGTGCTCAAGAATGTCTGCATTGTCTAGTGAATTTTAGAACATGACTATAAAGTACTTACAGGGAGGAAAGTATAGGTTTTCTCGCCATATAACCTATTAGCAAGTTTCAGAATATAGGGAGCTCCATGCTTGTTGATATCAGCATTCAGACTCTGAAATCTTGAATGAATATCCTCAACTGCATCAAAATGAAGAGTCTAAAATTTAAAAAGAAACCATTCTTTCTATAACCATTTATTTTGAAACTGATTCCTGGGCATTTGCTTCTATCAAACTACATTTATGTTTTTATTATAAATTATTGATAATTCCCAACCAATACGTTATTAATTGTTCATGGGAGAACAACTAATACAGAATTTAATTTATACCTTTGTGAGAAGTAAAAATAACATTTGAAGCTGTTTCATATCACTTTTTGTTACAATTATAGTTCTACAAATATGAGTGGCTAAAAAGCTAAGTATTTACATATGTCTGCTTTTTCCAAGTAAATCATAAATGTATGTTTATATGTAAATTCTGTATCAAATATAGTTTTAATGAAAGTTCTCAGAAATAAACAGTAAAAATAAGAATCATCACCTATGCAGAAATACAAACATATTACAGATTAACAGGTTTTATAAGTTATACTATCAATAACTCATTAAAAATAACATCTATAAACTTCATATTTGGCAAAAATTTAATTCCTACATTACAAATAAAGTGTCCCTTTATAGTTTTATGAGGCCTGGGCTGGTTCCTTGTTTTAACATGCAAAGAACAAACCTACCCAATACACAAAGTTCACTTACTTACCAAGATATGGGATGTTTGCAGAGTTGCTATGATCAAATAGAAATGTAGGGAACCCTTAGAACTATTTTTTGAGGTAATAAAGTCCCTGGTGGATTTTGGAAAACTTTAAGATACTTTAATATCTGCGGTGTTAAAGATGGTTGGTTTGCATAAAGTATAGTAACAGAAGCACTGCGGCTGGAACAGGTCAATAAACTTGAATCCAGGGATGGACCTTCCGTAATTACAGACACCACATAATTTGTGATTGGCATGCTAGAAAGACTTTCGCTTTTGGGACTCATTTCCCCTAGTTTCAAGGAAAGCCAGAGTTCCACTCAGAATTAAAGAGCAAGTAGCCCGGAAGTGCCCTCCACACCCATCAAGGTCAGGTAGAAGGCTAGGCAGCTAGGCATTACTGCTTCTTCTCCTGCTGTAAGAGTGACCTGCTATACCCCCCAGAGCTTGGTCCTGTCTCTGCAGCTGCCGCACATCTGCCCTTTCCTTGTAGTGCCCTCCTGCTCACACAGGCACTCAGTGCCAGGCACAGGACTAGGCTTCAGGAGAGCAAAAACACACACTCACCTCTTCCCTCAAAAAGGCAACACCACCAACTTCTCCACTTCTCATGTATCCTGTGTGTCATTTGTACTTAAAAGTAACATTACATAAGAGGCATTATTTATGTGTAGCAGGCTACATGCAAAGTAGAAACAGAAACATCTCAGTCCAAGAGGAGATGCTCTCAAAAATTTGCCCACTAGAATAGAAGCAACACACACTAGGATTCTTGTGGCTTTCTTCGATGCTGTATCTTCAGCCAAAGAAAATACGGTACCCAGCACACAGTATATGCTCAGTAACAACTCGATTGTGAATGAAAGCCAGCAAAAGCAGGAATTGTTCTTGGGGCTTTTCTGAAAGTCCGGACTCATAATGAATACTTGTGGAATACAGAAATACAATTCTTAAAATACACTGTAAGTATGGTGATTGGGGAGGAGGGAGAGAGGGGTATAAGGGTAATGAGAAAATACAATAAAATGTTTTAAAATAATGAAATAAAATACACTGTGAAAGCTCAAAGGCACAACTTTTTAGTACACACTTTCAGGGAAACCATACTATTTCTCTGTATTTCTACTGACCTTGGACAGCTGTGCCGCAGTAGTGCCTCTGGACCCCAGAAAGATCATGGCCAGAGCTGATGAAATGCTTATGGGAGAGATGAAGATGTTTCCAGTAGGTTTGTCCTCATTCAGGGTGCGGAAAAGGTCCACTGCAAACCGGGTGTTTGCCATGCTCAGCCGTTCCATGGTGGAAGCTACAACGCAGAACAGAGGCCCAGGCACACCAGCAAATCAGGCAATGGCATGTCTCCATGTCTTCCTCACCCTGAGGCACCCTGGCACTTGTTCTGTTCTTTTTCTCCTCTCCCTTCCCTCCCCCTTTCCTTTTCCTTCCTCCCTCCCTTCCTTTTTTATTAAAGAAGGGAAGAACACTGTCTCAGGGGCACAAATGTGAGAACTAGGGATAACTGGCCAAGGCTCTAACAGTGACCACAGTTCAAAACCCAGGGTGTATCCTAAAGGGCTCTGACCTTGGGAGCACACATTTCCCACTCTTTACCTGTAATAAGAATGCTTCTATTAGAAAGTCATAGCTACTTGCCCTGGCTGGCGTAGCTCAGTGGATTCAGCTCAGGCTACGAACCAAAGTGTGGCAGTTTCGATTCCCAGTCAGGGTACATGCCTGGGTTGCTGGCCATGATCCCCAGCAACCGCACATTAATGTTTCTCTCTCTCTCTCTCTCTTTCTCCCTCCCTTCCCTCTCTAAAACTTAAAAAAAAACCCTCAAAAACTCATTAAAAAAACAAGAAAGTCATAGCTACCTACTATGCATTAAAGCAAATTCCAGCAGAGTGATATAATTACCCTCATTTTCAAGATTTCTGTTGTTAATGTTTAGAGAGGTTAGGTGTCCCATAGCGGTATAAGATAAGAGAGTTTGAAAACCCAACACAAGCCACAGGCTCAGATGCTGCAGCCCACCAGCCAGAAGGTGACAAGCATCCTCTATGACACTCCCTCCTGGTGCAGGTGACCCAGCCTTCACCTGGGCTTGGCTGCCCGCTTACCAACCCTGACTTCTCTCACAGGCTTAGTTTCCCCACATACAGGCAAGGAAGAACAGTTGTGCTGACTGCTTCCCTTGCAAGTAATACACTGAATTATGTTGTTGTTGCAAAGCAATCTCTAGGGTCACATCGACCTCCTCTCCCTCCCTCCCTCCCTCCATCCTCGGAAATGGGAAGCGATTCGGTCCCAGGACTGCCTAGAAAATTTCACAGACAGCTCAAAGAGGAAGGGTGTTCCGGAAGTAAGAAAAACACTCGGATCTCAGGCCTCGGCTCTGGCTTCTAGCCACTCTGCCCCAATTTCCATCCCTCGCAGGCAAGACTACCCTCGCACCCAGGACTTACTGCGGGCATCCGGTCTCGCCCGGGACTGTGGGTACAGCGGCGGCTGCAGCACTGCGGAAGTGGGGTCCGGGTCGTGGTGGGGCGGGGGTGTCGGACTCGGTGGGGTTGGGGGTGACGGTGGGGTGCGGAGCAGTCTGGGCAAACACACAGGGGCTGCCGCGTCCCCGGGTCACCAAGGGCCAAGGTCCTGCCGGGCTGAGGCGGTTTGTAGATCCGAACCCTGGGGACCTTCCCCTGCTGGCCAGCCCAGTCCTACTTCTCTCAAGATCCTCAAACCTGGTCGTAGCTGCAGCTCACTGGTTGGGTGGTTCTAGGGATCCCAGAAAGAAGGAAGCGCCCCAGGACCTTTATATAGTTGCAAGGGTGGGGCTCTGCTGCCCTGGTGGGTGGAGGGGAGGGGAGGAGTGGGGAGGAGAGGGGAGGGGAGAGAATGAGAGCAGAGGGGAGGGCCAGGGAGGGGAGGGGCGGGGCAGGGCGCAGTGGGTAGGGGCGTTCCCAGGGCCGGCACAACATTGGCTCTTCCTCCCAGATGACTTCCTAGGAGTATGGGCGTTACCTTGTAGAAGCCTCCACGTAGTAGGCTACTCAGGGGACCAGCACCTTTTTCAGTCTAGGCAAACTCAGATATGTGGCAAGGACCTGGTGGCCTGTCTTGCCCTAGGTGTGAATGACTCAGATAACATAACACATCATCTCTCAGAGGGCTAACTAGCCCTTTCTGGAATCTGATCTTTATACTCCAAAATCTGTGTGTGTTTGTGTGTGTGTGTGTGTGTGTGTGTGAGAGAGAGAGAGAGAGAGAGAGAGGGAGGAATCAGTTCTGTCAATTAATGGTCATTAGCCTGAATTCAGTGCCCACAGGAATCCCCAGTTTGGGCTGTGGTGAAACAGGAAGTTTTATTCAGTGACAACAGCCCAATGGTCTTACAGCACAGCTGAGAGAACAGCCCTGCTGTGGAACAGCTGAATAGTGTTACAGCTCACTTATAAAGCAGCATGGCAGCAAGGTGGCGCTGTCTAGGAAGCCAGCTCTGCTCCACAGCTCCATTGCTAGTCTTCCTGTTTCTCTGGAAAAGGCAGCCTTGGGTGGAAAGGGAAAGTGTGCTCCCAGATCCAGGGAAAAAGCTGACTTGTACAGAGAGAAGTCCCCACCCCTCAAGCAAAAGGGAACTCCAAATTCTCACTGTTTAATTGGTCCCAAATCACTGTCCTGATTGGTCAGAATGGAGTTGCTCTGATTGGTGAAGATGTTGATGGGCCATATAGCTATGCAGCTCCAGTTGGATGATGCAAGTCATGGTCCTATTGGTTGAAAACCTATTCCAGGAACTTCTTTCTAAGGTTTGGCCAACATGAGAGGAGTAGAATGCCTTCAGTTCAGTGTGGAAGGCAGGTAGTTCAGTGCAGAAGGCAGGTAGTTCAGTGCAGGCCCTAGAATTAAGGTATGTTTTTTGGTGAGGCCCCTGTGCAGAAATGGCTGCAAGCCTGTTTTTTGAAGTTGAGTCCAGTTAGCCACTAGGAATCCTTCCTGGCAGATGTATCTTCTTTCTCAGGGTTCCCAGTTCCAAACAACAACCTTGATGTCACTCTCTTTAGAAAGTAAAATAAAATCAGCCCCAATACTGCCCTACAAGTTGATGGCTACATCAGTATTTCGGGGGGTGGGTGTCTTCTCCCCCTTTAAATGCCTTGGTATATAATTTCACCAAAATTTATAGTACTCTAGGGTCTAAATTAATTCTCCATTTATGAAACTTGTTCCCTGTTTTCTTGCAAATCTCAACATAAAACAGCAATAAAGGAAAAAATCCTATTTTTCTTTTTGTTATGGATCATATACCATAAATGGGTTTCTAGATTTCTCTTTACTCTGAATGCTGGTTTGCAATGAAAAGAGTCAAGGAAGATTCAATGAGTGATTAAAATGCTCTTCATACTGTTTTTTAAAAGAAAGAGTTCAATCACCAAGATTTTAGAGTGTTTTACCATTTATTAAATAAAGAAACCAGTGTTTATTGAAAGCCACTCTGATAAATTCAAGTGGTTTGATCAAATCTTGTAACCTCTCCACCATTTCTCACAGAACTAGAGAACCACTTGCTAGCTTCTACAAAGAGGTCAGTGTGAGAAAGTCAAGAATGAGAGGCTGCACAGTGTGGCGGATGCCGGCCAGCAGTATCCATCTCCGCTGCAGATGATCGCCAAAACACAAGAAAAACATACACAGAAACAACCAGGTCCTGTGGGGAAATAGGGACAGAATAGCCACTCTCTCAAGTGGAGAGCCCCTCACATCCATTCCCAAGCAGATTTTTATTGAGAATCCAGACTTAGTTTGTGGATTCACAGTCTGGCAGAAAAGATCAAAAGAAGTAGGTGACTTCCAATGGTGCAGACAGGACCCCCGCTGTGATTCTAGGCAGAGCTTGGAATTTTATCATTTGAAAGGTCTAACAGGGCTCAAAAGGCTAGTTTTGGTTTCCTGTCTGTGCCTTCCAATTCTAATCTAATAACATCCTCCAGCAAATAGATCTCACAGGATCTTGCATATTGTATGTCCCAGGCCTGGTTACCCTGGGGGTCTGCAGTTTCTGGTCTAGGCTGCACTGCCCCTGCTATTTCCGCAGGCCTGAGTTAACAGAGAAGACAAAGGCAGCCAGGAGACTTGGATTTCTCACTTCTAAGAACAAGGACTCAGGATTTGAGAAAGCCGAGGGGGCAGGGGTTGATGTCCATCACCCCTTCATTTCCACAGCCCCGAGTCTCTACCCAGAAGGCTCCACGTGATCATGCCTGTCTTAGGCATTTCATTCCATGGGGAATTTCACCCGCCATTGGCTAACTGATCAAGCTTAGGAGGTTTATGCACAGAACAGGCAGCGTTCATACCAGGGAAATAAGCTTTTGTCTCCTTAGTGGCTCCTGGTCCAGAGGTCTCTCACTCAGCCTAAGTCACGGGGGGCTTCCTGAGACCAGGCAGGGCAGTCCCCAACACTACGCAGCTGTTAAAATTAAAATCTAAGACACATAAAGAAAAAACATTCTTAATTTTGTGTTTCCTGCTGACATTTTGTATTTGTGCTTACCTGGAGTCAGCAATGTGGGTGAAATATAAAATGAAGCCATTTTCTAAATTAATACATACAAGGTTCAGACAAAATTGCTCTTAATATATCAGTCAATCAGTACATTTACTGTCCAGGGTTGAGGCAAAGTAAGTATTCTGTCAAACCACATTGGAGTGTTCTCCTTGTGGCTTTAAAATATAAATGGGTAGCCCTGGCTAGGTGGCTCAGTTGGTAGGAGTGTCATCCCATGCACAAAGAGTTGTGGGTTCCATGCTGATCAGGGCACATACCCAAGGAGCAGTTTCCATTCCCATTCGAGGTGTGTGCGTGAGACAACCAGTCAATGTGTTTCTCTCTCTCTCTCTCTCTCTCTCTCTTTCTCGCACCCCCCACTCCCTCTCGCCCTCTCTCTCCTCCCCCTTTACTCTTTATCTAAGAAAATCAATGAATAGATGCTCAGGTGAGGATTAAAAAATAAAAAATTAAAATTAATAAACGGCCACACAAAGGTCAGAGATACTTATACATTCGTGATGGCACAGCAGTCTGGTACAGCATTGGGTATATCTACTAAACTTGAGCACATGCATACCCGAGCTACAATGCAGGAATTTCAGCCCTGGGGAGACTTTTCCCAACAAAAATATCTGTGAGCATGTGCACCTGGTGACATGTACAAGAATAACAGCATGATTTGAATCACACCCACATTAGAAACCACATAAATGCCCATCAGCAGAACAGATAAATAAATATAACATAATCATATACAATAAGGAAAATGAACAAACTACAGCAATACATAGCAACATGGCTGAATCTCACAAATACACTGTTTAATGAAAGAACACAGGCACAAAAGAGCTGTGTGGTTCTGGTTATACAAAGTTCAAAGAGCGGCAGAACTGCTCTATGGAGTTTGAGATCAGGGGATCGGATTGGCTATATTTCCTTATTTTCCGTATTCTCGATGTTGGAGAGACTGCTTCTTCCAGCACTAATTCCTGGAGATAGCAAGTGACTCCCTGATGGCCCTGTCAGTGTACCTTTGATATACATTTCAGTGACCACACTCTCACATATCTCCTTTATCAAACTCTTCATGCCAAGCCAATATCTCCCCTGTTCTAAACCACATCAGCTCCAGGCACCAAACAACTACAGACCACTTGTATAGTACAGCCCACCAAAATTACTTAAGCTATCTAGTCTAAACTTAGTGTACCTAGCCTGCCTTGCCCATTCCTTCCTGCAGGAATCCCTGCAAAAGCTCTGGGCCATGGTCTTCCTTCTCCCCTCTTTGCCTCCTGGTGCTTCCCAGGGCCCATGTGGTGTGGTATCAAATGCCTCCTATTTTTAAGCATCTGTGAATTTAAATTCTTCCTTTGTGGCAATCATTTCTATGTCTGATGTTTTACTATGCCTGATTAGAACAAACCCCGGGTCGGTTTTTAACACAAGAGTTGTGAGTGGGAGTGTCAGTGGGGTATTGACAGCATGCCATTTCTTGACGTGTGGAATTACACAAGTGTATTAGTTTTGTGATAATGCATTGAGTAGTACACATCATTTAGGTACTTTTCTGTAATTTATAAATACTAACAACAAAAAATGTGAAATATTAGTGATTATTTCATTTCCTCCCTCTCCTTCCTCCTCCCACACTACCCAACATGATTAATAAGTTTGCAGCTAGTTGGGGCTTTTTGTATTCTCTGGCAAGATGAGCACCCTTGTCATGGTCAGTGGCTCGTGCACAAATCCTTTCCCGTCAATTCTGACGTCAGTCACTGGTTCAAGGTACAGAATAAAGAAGACGTAATATTAATTTATCTAAGATCCATAGCTACATTTATAAAACCCATGGTAATGAGAAAATACCAAGCAGGAACCAACAGGTGTTTGAGAACTAATTATCTGGGTTGTTGGCCTCTTGGTTAATTGTATTGTGGTTAGAGAACATGATGACTACATTTTTTTAATGTCCAGAAATGCTTTCACACTTCATTAATGGCCCCAAATATAGTCAAGCTTTGTAAACATTTTGTGTGTGCCAGAAGAAAAGATGCTGTAAATCTGACAAGGGCCACATTCTATATGCGGCCACTATGGTAAGTGCACTAATAATTTAATTCAGCTCTATATTTAGATTTAATGTACATGTTTAGCAAGGTAATGACTAAATATCAGGTTTTCTATTCAGTAACAACAAACAGAAAATAAAATTTAAAAAACAATATCACTTAAAATAGGATTAAAAAATCAAGTAATGGAAATATAGAGGCTCCAGCACAAATAATGCCCCACTTTTATTTAAAAATCATAAGCATGTAACTCTGTAACATAATAATTTCACAAACACCATATGACACTTGAGGTGAAATGTACAAATCGTTAACCATCTGGCGCAAGACATTCATGTACCCTACCAACAGCACTCAATCAAGCCTTACTGCTGCTGGACCCTGTATATATAAATACATATTCAAAATTTCTATACAGAAAAAAATATTAAGCGTTTTAAAGAAACATCTTTAAAAAACTAACTGGACAAAAGCATATATCATGTTCATTGAGTAGAAGTCTATACTGTAAAGATAGCTTATTCTGTGTGATTTTTATGGTAGACTTGTTTCTCTTGTATATGTTTTTTCAATAACACTTAATATAATATATTAGTTTTAGGTGTGCAGCATGATTAGACATTTATGTACCTCACGAATTGATCACCCCCATAAGTCTAGTATACATCTAACAGTTATTCTCATTTATTACAATATTACTGCCTTATTCCATATGTTTTACATCCCCATGAATATTTTGTAAATAACAATTTGTCTTTAATCTCACCTCCTTTATACCCACGTCTTCAAGCCCCTGCCCATCTGGCCACTATCCATTGCTTCCATATCTTGGCTATTGTAAATAATGTGTCAGTCAACAAAGGGATGCGTTTGTCTTTTGAATGAGTATTTTGGATCACTTCAGGTAAATACCTAGAAATGGAATTGCTAAGTCATACGGTAGTTCTATTTTTAATTTCTTGAGGAACTTCCATACTGTTTTCTATAGTGACTGCACCACTTTACAATCACACCAACAGTGAAGAAAGGTTCCCTTTTTGCCACATCTCCCCAGCACTTGTTGTTTGTTGAGTTATTGATGATAGTCACTCTGACACGTGTAAGATGGTATCTCACTGTTGTTTTAATTTGCATTTCTCTGGTGATTAGTGTGGTCGACATCTTCTGATATGTCTGTTGGCCATCTGTACATCTTCTTTGGAGAAAGGTCTATTCAGGTCCTTTACTCATTTGTAAATTGGATTGTTTTGGGGGGCATTAGTGCTAAGTTGTGGGAGTCCTTATATATTTGGATACTAACCTACTATTAGGTATATCATTGGTGATTTGTGTTCTCCCATTTAGTAGGTTGTCTTCCTGTTTTGCAATGCTTTCCTTTTTATACAAAAATTATTTAGTTCAATGTAAATAGTTCCCTTTATTTGTTTTTTGTTTGTTTCTCTTGCCACAGGAAACATTCTCTCTCTCTCTCTCTCTCTATATATATATATATGTGTGTGTCTGTGTGTGTCTGTATATCTATATACATACATGCACACACTCTATATATATACTAACTAAGAACAATGTTAAAATTGTACTGCCTGTTTTTCTAGGAGTTTTATATTTTCAGGTCTTCCATTTAAGTCTTTTTTCTATTTTGAGTTTCTTCTTGTATCTGGTGTAAAAAAGTATTCCAGGTTCATTCTCTTGCATGCATCTGCCCAGTTTTCCCAACACAGTTTATTGAAAAGACTGTCTTTATGCCATTGCATATTCTTTCCTTCTTTGTCATAAATTAGTTGGCCATATAGGTATGGGCTTATTTCTCATTTCTCTATTCTGTTTCATTAATCTATGTGTCTGTTTTTCCAACAGCATCATGCTGTTTTGACTACTATAGCTTTGTACTAATGTTTGATATCAGTTACTGAGCATGATACCTCCAACTTTGTTTTTTTTTTAAGAGTTCTTTGGCTATTCCAAGTCTCTTGTAGTTCCAGATAAATTTTAGGATAATTTATTCTACCTATGTTTTAAAAAATGCCATTGGTATTTTGATAGAGATTACATTCAATCTGTAGATTGCACTGGGTTTCTTGGAAAAATTAAGGTTCTTAAATTTTGTCTGTGCAGTCTGTGCAGTTTGGTAAAATTTACCTGTGAAGCCATCCAGTCCAAGATTTCTGTTTGTTGAGAGTTTTTTGATTCCTGCTTTGATTATTTTGTTTGTAATAGTTTTGTTCAGATTTTCTGTTTCTTCTTGATTCAGTCTTAGAAGACTGTTTCCAGGAATTTATCCATTTCTTTTAGATTGTCCAACTTGTTGGCCCATAGTTGAATATAATATTTCCTTGCAATCCTTTGTAATATTTTCTTACAACTCTAAGTGGTAGTCTTGCTGATTAAAATAATCTTGGTTGTAGCTCTTTACTTTTAAACTCTTTCAGTATTTTGTGCCAATGTCTCCTGGTCTGCAAAGTTTCTGCTGAGAAATCAGCTGACAGTCAGTCATATTAGAGTGCCCTTGTAGATAACTAACTGCTTTTCTCTTGCTGCTTTGAGATTCTCTTTTTGTCTTTAATCTATTTTAATGTAATGTGTCTTATTGTGGACCTTTTTGTCTTCACCTTATTTGGGGCTCCCTATGTTTCTGGGATGCATATGTCTATTTTTTTTTTGACATTTTAGGGGACTTTTCTGTCATTATTTCTTCAAATAAATTTCTAATCCCTACTATCTCTCTCTCTTTTTTTGGTCTGGTCCTCCAATGATATAAGTACTGTTACATTTGATGTTGTCTCAAATCCACGAACAATGAGAAAACAAAGTAACAACCCCCAATTCAAGGAAAATGAGGAAGCCTCAGGAAAAATGCTAAATGAAAAAGAGGTAACTCAACTATCAGATAGTGAGTTCAAAAAAATGATTATCAGGAAGTTCAATGAACTCACAATGAGCTATCAGAAATTAGAGGGAAACTACATCAATCTCACTGCAAACTATATAAACATGAAACAGGAAATAGAAACTCTCAACAAAGGCCAAGAGGAAATGAAGAATACAATTTCTGAACTGAAGAACACAGTAGAAGGAATGACAAGCAGGGTCGATGATGCAGAAGATCGGATTAGGGAGCTAGAGGACAAAGCAGAAAACAACATCCAGAAAGAGCAAGAAAAGGAAAAGAAACTCAGAAAGAATGAAGAGGGATTAAGAGAAATGCAAGAAAATTTGAAACGTAATAATATCCGTATAATATGGATACCAGAAGGAGAAGAAGAAGAAGGGAACGAAAACCTAGTCAAAAAAGTAATGAAGGAGAACTTCCCTAATTTGATACGAGAAATAGTGACACAAATCCAGGAAACACAGAGAGTCCCAACCAAGAGGAACCCAAAGAGACCCACCTCAAGACTCATCAAAATTAAAATGGCAAAATTTCAAGACAAAGAGAGAATCTTAAAGGCAGCAAGGGAGAAACAGGAAGTAACATACAAGGGAGCCCCAATAAGGCTAACAGCTGACTTCTCAATGGAAACACTTCAAGCCAGAAGAGAATGGCAAGAAATATTTGAAGTAATGAGAACCAGAGGTCTGCAACCAAGGCTAGTTTACCCAGCAAGGCTCTCAATCAAGATAGAAGGCCAAATAAGAAGCTTCTCAGACAAAAGAAGTCTAAAAGAATGCACCTCCACCAAACCAGCTCTGCAAGAGATGCTAAAGGGACTGCTTTAAGGAAGGGAAGGAAAAGAGAGAGAGAGAGAGAGAGAGAGAGAGGAATACATGTACATAAAAGACAATGAATAAGTACCTATCAACAACAACCTTAAACATAAATGGATTAAATGCCTCAATCAAAAGACATAGAATAGCTGAATGGATAAAAATGACCCACATATATGCTGTCTACAAGAGACCCACCTCAGGATAAAAGACCTGCACAGGCTGAAAGTGAAGGGCTGCAAACAAATCTTCCAAGCAAATGGGCAGGAAAAAGAAAGCCGGGGTAGCAATACTCATATCAGACAAAATAGACTTCCAAAAAAGGACCATAAAGAGAGACCCAGAAGGTCACTTCATAATACTCAAGGGAAGAATCCACCAAGAAGACATAAATATTGTAAATATATATACACCCAACATAGGGGCACCCAAATACATAAAGAAAATCTTAGAGGACTTCAAGAAAGTTATTGACAACAACACAATTATAGTGGGACATTTTAACACCCCACTATCAAAAATGGACAGATCACCAAACAAAATATCAACAAAGATATTGTGGCGTGGAACAATACGCTTGATGAAATGGACTTTACTGATATATACAGAGCCCTCCATTCAAAAGAAGCTAAATATACATTCTTTTCATATGCACACAGAACATTTTCAAAGACAGACCACAGGATAGGACACGAAACAAGCCTCAAGAATTTCAAGAAAATTGAAATCATACCAAGCATTTTCTCAGACCACAAGGGACTGAAGCTAGAAACGAACCCCAAGGAAAAAAACCCAAAACACTCAAAATCATGGAGACTAAATAGCATGCTTTTAAACAATGAATGGTTCAAGAATGATATTAGGAAAGGAATCAGAAGGTTTTTGGAAACAAATGAAAACAAACTCACAACAACCCAAAACTTATGGGACACAACCAAGGCAGTCCTGAGAGGGAAGTTCATAGTGATACAGGCCCACCTATAAAAGTTAGAAACATTCCAAACAAACAACCTAACCCTAGAACTACAAGAACTCGAGGAACAACAACAAAGAGTCCAAAGCAAGCAGAAGGAAGGAAATAACCAAGATCAGAGCAGAATTAAATGACATAGAGGCTAAAAGCACAATTCTAAGGATCAGTGAATCCAAGCGCTGGTTCTTTGAAAAGATACACAAAATCAAAAAGCCTTTAAGCAGACTCAGGAAGAAAAAAAGGGACAAGACCCAAATAAACTCAATCAGAAATGAACGAGGAGAGATTACAACAGATACCACAGAAATACAAAGGATTGTTAGAAATTACTACAAACAACTGTATGCCAAAAAATTTGAAAACCTAGCTGAAATGGACAAATTTCTAGAAAAATATAATCTTCCAAAACTCAATGAAAAAGAAGCAGAAAGCCTGAACAGACCAATAACAACAAAAGAAATTGAAGCAGTAATCAAAAAACTCCCAACACAAAAGCCCTGGATCAGATGGTTTCACAGAAACATTCTACAAAGCATTTAAGGATGAGGTAACCCCTATACTTCGCACACTATTCCAAAAACTCCAAAAAGATGGGGGTCTCCCACTCTTTTTTATGAGGCCAACATCGTCATAATTCGAAAACCAGAAAAAGACACAACAAAGAAAGAAAACTTCAGGCCAACATCGCTGATGAACATTGACACTAAAATCTTCAACAAAATACTGGCAAACTGCATCCAACAGTACATTAAAAAGATCATACACCATGACCAAGTGGGATTCATTCCAGGGATGCAAGGATGGTTCAATATTTGCAAATCAGTAAATGTAATACATCACATAAACAAAAGAAAAGACAAAACCATATAATCATATCAAATGATGCAGAAAAAGCATTTGATAAGGTGCAGCACCCATTCATGATAAAAACACTCCGCAAAGTGGGAATAGAGGGAGCATTCCTCAACATAATAAAGGCCATATATGAGAGACCTACACCCAACATCATTCTCAATGGGCAAAATTAAAATCTTTTCCACTAAGATCAGGAACAAGACAGTGCTGTCCACTTTCACCACTTCTATTCAATATAGTACTGGAAGTTTTAGCCACAGCGATCAGACAAGAAAAATAAATAAAAGGCATCCAAATTGGAAAGGAGGAAACAAAACTGTCAATATTTGCAGATGAGATGATAGTGTACATAGAAAATCCTACAGACTCCACCAAAAAACTGCTTGACCTAATAAATGAATTCAGCAAAACAGCGGGTTACAAAGTCAATATCCAGAAATCAAAGGCATTTCTGTACACCAACAATGAAACAGCAGCAGCAGAGATCAAAGAAAAAATCCCATTTGAAATAGCAAAAAGGAAAATAAAATATCTAGGAATAAACCTAACCAAAGAGATAAAAGACCTGTATTCAGAAAACTACATAACACTCAGGAAAGAAATCAAGGAAGACACCAACCAATGGAAACATTCACCGTGTTCATGGATTGGAAGAATTAATATGATCAAAATGTCCATACTACCAAAAGCAATTTACACATTCAATACAATTCCTATTAAAGTACCAATGGCGTATTTCACAGACATAGAACAAACACTTCAAAAATTTATATGGAATCAAAAACGGCCCTGAATAGCTGCTGCAATTTTGAGTAAGAAGAGTAAAGTAGGTGGGATCACAAAACCCGACACTAAACTATACTACAAGGCCACTGTAATCAAAACAGCCTGGTACTGGCATAAAAACAAGCACATGGACCAATGGAACAGAACAGAGAGCCCAGAAATAAACCCATGTTTCTATGGTCAATAAATATTTGACAAAGGAGGAAGCAACATAAAATGGAATAAAAATCGCTTCTTCAACAAATGGTGTTGGGAGAACTGGACAGCCACATGCAAAAAAATGAAATTTGACACCAACTTACACCTTATACAAAAATAAATTCAAGGTGGATAAAAGACTTTAATATAAACCGTGACACCACTAAAGTCTTAGAGGAGAACGTAGGTAGGAAAATCTCAGCTATTTCACAAAGAAACTTTTTTACTGACTTGTCCCCTAGAGCAAGGGACATAAAGGAAAGAATAAACAAATGGGACCTCATCAAAATAAAAAGCTTCTGCACAGCTAAAGAAAACAGTATCAAAATAAAAACAGAACCAACTGTATGGGAAAACATATTTGCCAATGATACCTCAGACAAAGGTTTAATCTCCAAAATATATAAAATACTTACACGACTCCACTCTAAGAAGACAAGCAACCCAATTAAAAAATGGGCAAAGGACTTGAACAAACACTTCTCCAAAGAGGACATACAGAGGATCCAGACACACATGAAAAGATGTTCAATATTGCTAGCTATCAGAGAGATGCAAATTAAAACCACAATGACATACTACTTCACACCAGTCAGAAAGGCCATCATAAACAAAGCAACAAACAAGTGTTGGAGAGGTTGTGGAGAAAAGGGGACCCTAGTGCACTGTTAGTGAGACTGCATACTGGTACAACCACTATGGAAAGCAGTATGGAACTTCCTCAGAAAACTAAAAATGGATGTGCCTTTTGACCCTGCAATTCCACTGCTGGGACTATATCCTAAGAACCCCGAAACATCAGTCCAAAAGAACTGATGCACCCCAATGTTCATAGCGGTACAATTTACAATAGCTAGGTGCTGGAAGCAACCTAGGTGCCCATCAGTAAATGAATGGACCAAAAAACTATGGTACATTTACACAATGGAATTCTGTGCAGCAGAAAGAAAGAAGGAGCTCCTACCTTTTCTGCAACAGTATGAATGGAGCTGGAAAGCATTATGCTGAGTGAAATAAGCCAGGTAGTGAAAGACAAATACCATATGATCTCACCTTTAACAGGAACCTAAACAATAAAACAAAGAAACAGCAAAATATAGTCAAAGACACTGAAATAGAGGACAGGCTGACAGTTACCGGAGAAGAGAGGGGAGGGAATTTCAGGGGAGAATTGGAAGGGTTTACAGGAACAAATATAAAGGACATACGGACAAAAACTAGAGGGGTGGTGGAAATGGGAGAGAGGTGGGGAGGGATGAGTGGGTGGGCTGGAATGGGAGTAAAGGGCAGAAAACTGTACTTGAACAATGATTAAAATAAAATTTAAAAAAAGAAAGAAAAATAAATAGATAAAAAATCACTTTTCACTTTTTATTAAAATTTAAAATAAAGTTTATATTTTAAATGTCAAAAAATCGTAAATAATTTTGAAAAACCTAATTGAGTATATTTATTGTTCAGTCTACTTATCCCCAATTAATCAACAAAACAAAACCAAAAAAAGAAGTGAAAGCTTTGGAAAGTGAAGTAAAGAAAAACAGAGAGGGAACCAACCCTGGAGGGAAGGAGACTGGGGCTCAAATCAAGGATTTGGAACAGAAGGAACAAAACAAATAATTTCAACCAGAAAAAAATGAAGAAATAAGACTTCAAAAAAATGAGGAGAGGCTTAGGAACCTGAGGGACAACGTTAAACGTTCCGATATCTGAATCATAGGGGTGCCAGAAGGAGAAGAGGAAAAGGAAAAAATTGAAAACTTATTTGAAAAAATAATGGCGCTGGCTGGTGTGGCTCAGTGGATTGAGTGCTGGCCTGTGAACCAAAGGGTCACCAGTTCAATTCCCAGTCTAGGGCACATGCCTGGGATGCAGGCCAGGTCCCCAGTTGAGCTCCTGTGAGAAGCAACTGCTCTATGTAGGATGTTTCTCTCCTTTTTCCTCCCCTCTCTCTTAAAATAAACAAATAAAATATTTTTAATAAACAAATAAATCTGAGATGTCCTAATATAAGATGACTCTCATCAAAATGGAGGAACACACTGAAATAATTAAACCTGAATCCTGCCTGGAGTGGCTTAGTGGATTGAGCACCAGACTGCAAACCAAAGTGTCACCAGTTGGATTCTGAATCTGGGGCATATGCCTGGGTTGCGGGCCAGGTCCCCAGTAGAGGGCACACAAGAGGCAACCACACATCAATGTATCTCTCCCTCCCTTTACCTCTCTAAAAGTAAATAAATGAATGAATGAATGAATAAAAGAAATAATTAAATAATGAAACCTGAGTATTAGATTGTGGCATAAATGGATAAAGTTCATCCGTTTTTGCAAAATCAACCCTCGTAACACCTTTGCTCTTCTGTTTTCCTTGTAACGTGACAACCGCCTGCTCCTGAATCACATGTCCATACTTGGGTTCTAGCATTTAAACCTAAAATTCCTTTCTCGATATTCCTTTTCTAACCTTCTGAAACTTCCCTTGTCCTTCTTAGTTTGTCTCTTTTTCACTCATTCAGAGCAACTGACTAACTTATTAGGACAAACTACTTCCTTTCAACTTTTCTGAAAAACACATATCCCGTTCCTTCCTTCTGCAATATCATTCCTTTTAAATGTCAAAAGAGAAACTATAAAAATGGTATTGATAATGTAAAAGTTATCTTATACACCTTTATCAATTAACAGTTGGGCTACAGAAAAACAACAGTATTTGAGAAAAGCCCAAAGAACAAGTATAATAATTATTATACTTAATGTTACTGGCAGACAGGTAAAGACAATCAAACAAATTTATTTTTAATTCAACATTTATGAGCATACAGGATTTGGTGGTGTCTTAGGAGAGCTGTCTGCTTTCAATGTTAGCAGCTTCTTATCCTCAATGAGTCTTTAATATCCACTGATAAGTTCTCTTCAGAAGACATTGGAGTGTTTTTCATTGATGTCTTTTGCAATGGACAAGTCTTCTGGTTTTAACTCATGGCCTTTAAAGTCTTTGTCTCCTGGGAGCACACTGTGCAATAAGCCAGTTTTCAATCTATCAAATTTTAAACAAATCAGTAAATCCTTAGTAATGCAGAATGTCATAGTAAGGTTGGTTCATATGATTAATTAGAAAAAAAGGTATGTTTGCCAAAATAAGTACCGTAGATCTCAGTTTGAAGAAAAGTATAGGGAGAGTTAGGGTGGCCAAGGGAGATTAAAGGCTTCTAAACATTTACCTAGTTGAGTTTTAATTTTACCATTTGTCCATTCTACCAATCCAGAGGAAAGGGGGTGATAAGCACAATGAAAGTGCTGTAGAATAAGCCAAATGTTAAGAATGGATTGCATTATTTGCACAGTGAAATGAGTGCCTTTGTCAAAGGTGGGCATAGGTAACCAGGTTCTTGGTGACCACAGACAAAGAATTGAACCAAACACAGAGTTTATAGCAGAAAGAGAGAGAGAGCAGATTTATTAAGCGATAGTACACTCCACAGAAAATGGGAGCAGGCCAACTCTGAGTAGAGATTGACCTCAGAGGCTGGAGGAATTCTATTCTTATAGGGAGGGTATTTCCTGGATAGTTTGGGTGGGCTTTTATTGCACACGTACAAGTAGTTATTTACTTGAAAGCTACTGTGCATGCGGTCTCCCATGATTTTCCTTGACTGGCCACCAGAGAAGGGGTTGCACAAAGTTAATTTATTATAATGCTATTATAATGCAGCAGGGGTCAGGTAGCATCTTTAGCACCGGTGCATTCATGAGTCACCATGATTCAGTGCTTTTCCAGAAAGCAGGAACAACCAGTCTTAGAACAGGGTCTCTGTCCTGTATACATGTCCTTTATCTTAGCCCTGGGGCACCTCTGGAGTTTCCTCCTTCCTGTCTCCTGCCTCACATTTGTCATTATGTTACTCAGAGGAAATTCCCCAAATGAAACTTTTTTTTCCAACTACTAAGCCTGTTGCTCTCCCACAGGGGAATGCTTTAAGCCAGTCAGAAAAGATTCAGATCATGACTAATACATATTTGTATTTTTGAAATAGTGGCATTTGGATAAAATCTCATTCCCATACCTCAAATTGACCTAAAGGAGGTGGGAAATGTTGTTGGAACTCATGAAATAATTTTCTAGAGTTACATTTTGCATAGAACATCTGCTATATACTTTATGAGCTACAATAGTGGAAGGTGTCCAGTAATATTGTTCACTCTGTGAAATCATCTTTTCAGGATCTCAAAGTGTTAGCTCATGTACATGTTGAAGTACACAGGATTAAGCCACTACAGGTAAAATTGCTTTCTGATTAGGCCCAAACCATATCTGTTTGCCTGGGTTAAAGTTTCCCTTATTTTTGTTGCCGTACCCTTTTTTCTTCTTCTGCAGCTATCTCTTAGGGCTGTAAAAGAAAGTCTTGTATTAGTTTAATAGAGAGAAGAAACGTTTTTGAATCTGGATAATTTGGCTGGTTTTTGCTGCTTGTCTAGTTGCAGCATCAGCTAAACTATTTTCTTTTGTTTCCATAGTTGCAGCTTTAAAATATCCTGGAATTTTGATTATTACCAATTGTTTTGTTACTGTATGACATCTAATAGTTCTGCAACCTATTTTTTATTTTTGTATGGGCTGCCCTGAGGAAGTTAAGAAGTCTTCTAACAGTGTGCAGCCAAGAGGGGGGACCCCAAATAAGGATTTGCAATGGGGTCCAAAACTCAAGGTGTTCAGGAAATATTAGGATGTCCTCACCCCCTCCCCACACAGGTGTGGGTTGGGGGAAGGGACAAATGGAGCAGGGCCATTGAGAGCTATTTTGCATAGCAACAGCTTTGCAGCTAACCTCTGGTGTGGTCATTTAACATATCTATAACCTTTAACTGGTTGCACAGATATGTTAAATAGCTGTGGCCATGTTCTGAGCCAGGGGGATGGAAGTAATTTCCCCACAAAGATGCAACTGGGGCAGGTCCCCCGAGTTACAGTGCCTGCATGGGAGCTTGGGGAAGATTGGCTCCAGGACATGGGGCCACGCCTGCCCAGACCCAGGATGGAGGCGCAGTAAAGCTGGAAGGATATGAGAGTGGAGAGAGAACCACTCAGTCTTTAGTAGAGTGGGGACTCCCGCAGCCCTGCAAGAGAGAATCACCATGCGGCTTTGGCAGAGAACTGCCAGTTGGCTTTGGCAGAGTGGCAACACCCCTCCTTGCAGCCATCACAGAGGAAGAACCACAAGGCTTTGCCAGAGTGGGGACCCCACAGCTTTAGAAGGGGGAACCACCACCCGGCTTTAGCATCAGATCCCTGATTGCACCGGGAACCAAGGGAGGCCTACCAGCCAAGATGGATTACTGGGAAGAACCAGGGGCTGCCTGAGCCATGGACTTCTATTTCTTTCCCTGACATACGGTACCCCAGACTGGGCAAAGGGGGCAAGGAAGGACTATGTGTGTTTGTGGGTGTTTTAAGGGACTTTGGGATTTTGATGAAGACATTAGGTCACTGCTTTAAGTCTGTATAGCATTAAATAAACATTTCCTTTCCTTTTCACGAATCTCTGGCATTGAGAGACGTCTTTCTTCTGGCGGCGGACAAAACAAACCTGGGGGCTTCCTTTCTCTAATAGTATATTGCCTTTGGCCGCCCCCCTTGTTGTTCTGTAACAGTCTCAGGGCTACCACAATATTCCAAAGTTGTTAGCTACACGTGTACAAAGGCACAACAACTATTGGTGTAAATATTGGCTATTTGTGCTTCAGCCAATTAACAAGCTCAAGTTAGAGCAATTAATACAGCTTGTTGGGAAGATATTATTTAACCAAATATGGATCTTCAATTATATGTACCATGAAAGTAATATCCAGTTCAGTACTGTCTCTGTTCATCTTTCATAGAAGGTTCATTTCTGAACCAGATTAAGTCAGCATTATCAATAAGGGATTCCTGTGGATTCTAGAAATGAAAAGGTGCATGGTGAGCAAAGTACAGTCATGGATGTCTTTATTCTGCAAAGAAGGTAGCTAAGTTTCTGGGTTAAGACCCCTACATGAAGGTAAAGTAATATAAGGCACAGAAAGTATGAGTACTTCCCAAGAAGGCTGTTTACTGACAGAAGTGTTTAATGTGATCTAAGTTCAGCTGTGATTCAACAGAATGAGGAACATAAATAAAGGAAAGTCCATAACTATTTCTTCTGGTTGTTGGCATAACATGGCTCTAGACTCCCATACAGGGCTGAAGTACTCTGGTTACAAAGTCTAATTGCTGATTATAATATCCTATAGATCTATGAAAATCTCTATGCTTTTGAGTTAAGAAGTCCTAAAACATTTTCTTTGTTTTTATTTATAAAAAGAAAGTTTATAATTAAGGTGTCCCACAGTAGGAGGTTTAGATAATACTTTCTCTAGAGATCCTTTGGGTAGTTTCCTTCTAGGGGTTACAGTGCGTGGGATCTGGTTGATGTGATTTTAATAACACATATAGAAGCTGGGCCATTATTTAAAAATTTAGAACCCAACTGTGACCATAATGGGAAAAAGTAAAATAAAGATTAAATTAAAAGAATAAAAATATAATAAACAATAAAAAAGAAATTACATCACTCCTCTGAGACTTTTAGTGTTAATTAGTAGCCCATTTACATATATTACATAACCAAATTATTTTACTTGTAATCGTGAAACCGGAAAAGACACTGAGGCTCGTGCTTCCTGTCACTGCCAAACCCAATAAGCAGAGACAGAGATTGGATCTTTATGGGTGCTTTATTCAGATGGCTGGCAATCTGAGAAGATGGCAGGTTCACACCCTGGAAGAACCATCTTATCTTTTCTTTCCAGGTCAAGGTTTTTTTATAACAGGGAATAAACAAAGTGGATGAGGGGGTTTGAAATTCGGGGAGGATTAGGCCAAAGAAACTGCAACAATCTTGTTCTGGGCAGTTAGCTGTTTCCAAGGACATGAGGTCTCTGAAACACAATGGCTCAGATGCATCCACTTACCCCAGGAGGTAATATTTAGCAGTGCCCCAGGAGGTCAGCCATTTTTCCAGGAGCCAGGGTGGGCTTTATCTGCAGTTTCTGAAACAAAAGCTTTAACATATGCATTGCTTACTAGGCTTATAACTATTTACCTTAAACTAAAATTTTCCAACTCTTAAATCCCCTATCAACACTAGGTCACCACCTTTATGTGTGTGTTCATGAATAAGTCAATTATTTAATTACATTTGTGTAGGAATTCCCTATGGGGTCCTGTTCTTATTGAGGGATACCCTGTGACACCTCCACATAGATCCTTAGTCACCTAAGAATACCTGAAATTCAAGTGGGAGGAAGTAAATGCCCCTTACCTTCAGAACTGAGTGAGTTCAATCTCATTTATCTAGTCAAAAGGGTTTTTTTTTTTTTTTTTAGATTCTCAATAAAGCAATTCCAACTGAAATAATAAGGGACTCAAAACTTGGAAAATTTTAGCTTAAGATAAATAGCTGTAAGTCTAGCAAGTAATGTGTGTGTTAAGCTTCTGTCTCAAAATCTACAGATAAGGCCCATCCTGGCTCCTGAGAAAAGCAGCCAACCTCTGGGGCACTGGCTAGAGATTACCACCTGGGGACATGTTAGAGGCATCCGGGCCTTTTGTGTGACCACCTCCCCGCCTTGGGAACAGCTAAGTGCCGAGAACAGGAAGGGTTCAGCTTTGCTCACCTAATCCTCCCTGAATTTCAAAGCCCTCACTGCACCTTGCTTGTCCTCCCCCATCCCCCTTATAAAAGATCTGGCCAGGAAAGAGAAGGCAAGATGGTTTGTTAGGGTATGAACCCACCATCTTCTCGGATCGATGGCCATCTGAATCAAGTGCCGATAAAAGATTCAATCACTGTCAGTGCTTATTGGATTTGGTAGTGACAGGCAGCCTGAATGCCGGTGTCTTTTCTGGTTACAGAAACACCAAAATTAAAAACCAGCCACCCTTTTTTTCCTCCTGTTCCCCAGCTCTTTCAACACTCATCCTTAGCCTTGGTTATTTCAACCCTTAACCTTTAGTGCATCCATGAAGATTTTTAAAAAGAGCTCAAATGAAGTCAGGGCCTCCTTTTCTTAAAAGAGGGAAGTCCAGAATTCCCAGAAAAATGTATTCAGGCTCACCCGATACAAAGCAGGGAGCTAGTGGGGCAAAATGAGCCCTTGCTGGTATCTAGCACCAATCTAGGTCTGCAGGGGTCCTGGGTGGGCTTCTTTGGAATCCTGCAGACTGCATCATTTAAATGTCAGAATAAAACATTGAACTATTCTACTAGTTAATTTTAGCTAAACTGATGATATTTGCCAGGGGGCAAAATATCAATAGTTTGAGAAAATGTGTTGAGGTCCGCCCTGCCTGGTCTCAGGAAGCTGTAACCGCACCCCCCCCCCCTCGCCCTCCGTGGCTAAGGCTGAGTGAGAGACCTCCGAACCAGGAGCCACTAAGGAGACAAGCTTATCTCCCTGGCAGGAACGCTGCTTCTGCTCCTTGCCTGGACCTCAATACTTGATCAGTTAGCCAATGATGGGTAAGACTCCCCAAGGGGGGAATCATCTAAGACAGTCATGATCACATGGAGGCCCCAGGGAAGGACTTGGGGGGCTGTGGAAAAACGGGGACATCGACCCCTGCCCCCTCGGCTTTGACAAAGCCTGAGTCCTTGTTCTGGCTGTGAGAAATCCAAGTTTTGCAACTGCGTTTGTCTCCTCTGCCCGACTCAGGCCTGTGGAAATAACAGGGTGGTGCAGTCCAGACCAGAGTCAGCAGACGCCTGGGGTAATTTGACCTGGGGCATAGGATATGCAAGATCCTATGAGACCTGCTTGCTGAGGATGCTCTTGAATATGAAAGCATGGGCAGGAAACAAAACTAGCCCTGTAGCTTTTTAAGTGATAAAACCCCAAACTCAGTGTGAGCTCTGTCAACTCTTTGAAACATACGTACTCGTTTGATCTTCCCTGCCAGACTGTAATCAACAAATTGTATCTGTATTCTTAATAAAAGCCTGCTTGGGCAGGAAGATGGCCTGCTCTCCACTAGAGAGAGTAGCCATGCCGTTCCTGTTCCTCCACAGGACTCGGTAGTCCATGTGCATTTCTCTCATATCATGAGCAGCTACAGCATTCGCGGTCATTGCAGGCCAGTGGTTGCCTCAAAATGCTCTTGAGAATTACTGTTTTATAGCTTATTTTATACATTTAAATCAAAGGAGGACATGTAAGGGGGGCGTTACATGAAATTCATGGATGGTAGATTAAAGAGAATGGAGAAAGCAAAGTAGGAAATCTCTGATATTGAATAAAGAGTAAAATGGAGAGACACATACTTCTTTTACAATGGTGGGTATAGAATAGCTAACAATGAACATTTACAGCCCATGGAGATGGTATTCAGGGAAGAAAATAATGATGAGCAGTCCTTGTGCTCTGATGAAATGTGTGTGCCCTGAGGCATCTGAAAAAGAAGATGACTGACATTTCAAAGGTATGTTATCTTGATGAAAAAAGACAATAGACAGTCTCACTAAAGGTAAAGATTGATCTCTGTCAAGGAGGCTACAGGCCTAGAATGTGACCACCCACCATAATCTAATTTTAGTTAGGAATTTTTATGTTCAGACCATTCCCAGTGGCTACTTTTGATGTCTGAATTTGTAGGCCCTGTATACTGAGCTCCCCTGAGCTTGCTAGGTTTTGTATACATCCCTTTTCTATCCTTGGAGTGAAAAGTTTATGTCCTTATATGAGCACTGATTTTTCATAATAACTGTATGGGACCTGAAATTAGGCCGTAGGGCTTGCCCTTCTGGCAGGTCAGCTCTATGCCCCCTCCCACCTCTGGGGAGAAATCTTCTTATGGGTCAATGGAGCTAAGCAGTGTTGAGCCAAAGATGGCAGCCCAGCATTGGGATCCAAGAGGAGAATTCTGCCTTTCTTAGATCAGAACCTCAGAAGCAGAGCTCCCAGCCAGGCATCCAGTTGTCGAAGCCCATTCAGGAGAACCAGAGGAAGGCAAGGGCTGAGAAGAGCTTGGGTTCTGAAAAGATAAGGATTGGGATAATGCAATCTAAGTTTACCTGAGGCAAGTCAAGGATGTCCTTGGCATGGCAGCAGGGCCCCCTGGGGTCAACTAGAATCCTCTGGCCTGGGAATACCCTGGCTGGGGATCAAGCAAAAATCTGCCCCAGAATATCTCCCCTGAGTAGCCTGAAATTCAAAATCAACATTCCCTGAGGGCATTTGATCAGTCACTTATGTCAGCGTAACTGAGAGGCAGTATAGTGATGATGTGCCTGAGCACTGCAGCTGGATTGCCCCGCTATGGCTCTTATTCTGCCACTTAACTAATTGGACCTAATCTCTCTCTTTTTAAATATATTCAATGTATTTAAGCCAATTGCAATCATAATTCATTTTGATACTCAATTTTTTCCCACCTCTGGCCTGTGGGAGTCTCCTTAAGTTGGTTCTTGTAAGCCCCTTTCAACTTTGATGGCTTTCTTGCTGTCTAGAGCAACAAAATGCTCCAAGGTCATCTTGTATAATTTCCTGCTCCAGACCTGGAATCAGCTTTTTCTCCAAGGAGGCCTTTTAGTCGTTTGTAATATCTGAGTATGAAATTTGGTCAGCAGGGGTGCTCATGGCTGGGCCATTACGGCTATCAAGCTGGAAAATTTTGACTTTTCTTAAAAATATATTTTATTGATTATGCTATTACAATTATCCAATATTTTTCTCCCCTGTATCCCCATCCACCCTGCACCCCACCTCCAACCAGCATCCCCTACCCCCTTAGCACATTGTGTACCACATAGAAATCTCTAAGACATACACCAGGGACTGCACATGTTTGGGCAAACTGCACGTTATTTAAATCACCATAACTACAGATCATAATGCACTTTAGGTGTTGTTTTTCAATAATTATAACATTTTTATTTACAAAACAATCAAACAACTAATTAAACAATTAAAGTTCCTAGAACTTTTTTAACATATGGTACTGCATAAAACATTTTCTTCTATGAAGAGGGACCAAACAAAATTTACATAAGTATCTAGATTCGCTCCTTTTTCCACAGTGGCACAAACTCTGCAGGCTCTCGTAGGAAATTTTTTCTTTCCACTCGCTGGAATACACGTAGGTTCATGCTGCTTCATATCACTTGACAACTTTTCGGGTGGATCTTTACAAGGTGCTCTCCTTGCACCCTCAGGGAAAGGGCTGGACAGATTTGTCTCTGGTTCCAGAGAGTCTTCATTATTGTCATCCGTTATTCAGTCTCTTGCCTCCAATAGCAGAAACGGTTTAGACTTCATTTTTGCTTGTGGATTGAGGACGTTGTACACTCTAAATAATTTGAAAAAGTCCATAGTTTATAAGATACAGCACTACTTTTTTGTCCATTTCATCGTTTTCCTTAGAATTGAGCAACACGAAAGGAATTGATCTGCACGGTCAACACCTTTCATGTGGGCATTGTATTCCTTGATGCAGGTAAGTTTTACAATATTCTCTCCCATTTTTCTATGTTTTTTCCTGTTGTCAAGACAGAAGTGTCATGGATCGTTGATATCATTCGGACAACCCGCTTGTCTTTCCATGCTAGGAGAAGAATATCGCCTTTTCTGGAAAATATTATGTCACCTTTCTTCATTCTTGATGTTTCCATTTTCAAATTTGGCGGTAAACCTCTACTCTCCCTACTAGTCCCGCAGACTCTAGTTTTGTTCTGTAGCAGCAATTCAGCAGTAGATGTAGCATTGTAACAATTATCCTGGTAAATATGGTGCCATATGCCAAGATAGGGTCCAAGGACTGAAAGAAGAGTTTCTTGCAATTTCTTTCCTTCAGCAGTGTATATCTCCATATTGCAGATATAGCCAGTGTCACTCTCACACACCATCGAACAAGTAAACCGTATTTTGTAATTTTCACTGGGTTGTACGTGAGAAATTTTAAAGGTCCTCTCCATGGAATCATTCCCTTGTCCAAAGATAACTGTTGCTTTGGTTTGTATATTGTTCAAAATTTACGCAGGAAATAATCCAGCACAGGTTGGATCTTGAAAAGTCTCCCCGAGCAACTGTCCATTTTGGCATTATCATTGAAATGCCAGAATGTCCATATTTGCTCAAATCTATGGCAACGCATTGTCTGTGGAAATATAGGCGTACATATCAAAGGATCTGTTGACCAATAGTCTTTCAAGCTATCTTTTCTTGTTTGACCCATCAGAATAATTAGGCCAAGGAATTTCTTGATGTCCTTCTGTGTAACCAGAGACCACTTTAGTGTTTTAGATGGTGTTTTGCGTTTCACTGTGGTTTGATCATGATAGTTGGACAACTCTTTGCACAACATCTCAAACAATTCATCACCAAAAAAGAGAGTGGCCACAGAGGGTACAGAGTCACAATGATAGGGGGCTTAAGACTTGGAAAATTTTAGCTTAAGGTAAATAGCCATAGATCTAGCAAGTAATGCATATGTTAAGCTCTTTGTTTCAGAAACTACAGATAAGGCCCATCTGGCACCTGAGAAAAGGTAGCTGACCTCCTGGGCTGCTGGCTAGAGATTACTGCCTGGAGACAATCGTATGAGGAAGAGCAGGCGACTACCCCTCCCACTTGGAGATAGCTAATGGCCCAGGATAGAGGTGCTGCAGCTGCAAACTTCAAGGACTCTCACTGACTTCTTTTTGTCTTCCCCAACCCCCTTATAAAAGATCTGGCCAGGAAAGAAAGGGGAAGATGGTTTGTTAGGGTGTGAACCCGCCATCTTCTCAGATCGCCGGCCATCTGGATAAAGCGCCTATAAAAGATTCAATCACTGTCAGTGCTTATTGGATTTCGTAGTGACAGGCAGCCCAAACACCGATGTCTTTTCCGGTTACAACACTGAGACGGAAATGTAGTGACCCCAGGATGACCTTCAAACACTTGTAAACATGGTGGTATTTCACCCACCATGGTGGTCAATTTCAGACCAACAATTATCAGTAGCTTTGTCAGTGTTGGAATCACTTGAAAGCACCACCACCTGCTGCTTCCTTACAGGTCTAATAATTTCACTTGTCAGTAGAATCAGTAGAATAGTCTCCGAAATCATCAAAACAGTCATCCACATCTTTGACCTCACTAGGAATATCTGATACATTATCCTTAAATACTTCTGGAAGTTTATCAGTTTCGTTGGTTTCCTCCCTTTTTCTGAGAGAGGGCATTTCTAAAAGTGCCAGGAACTTGAAGATGAAGACTATTCGAATGACCAAAATACAATGTAACTGCAATGCTTTATGGGTTTGTGCAATTATATAGTTTTTCGTAGACTGACCTGCCCAGTGCAGGGTGATAAGAGAGGCTGTACCACTGGATCCTACATGACACCTACTACATTAAGCCACACTACCAAGACATGGAGTTAAAGCAGCTCTACCTAATAAATACACAGGGAGGCTGCCAAAACAAGGAGGCAAAGAAACATGGCCCAAATGAAACAACGCATCAAAACTCCAGATAAACAACTAAATAAAATGGAGATAAGCAATCTATCATATGCAGAGTTCAAACCACTTACTATAAGGATGCTCAAGGAACTTAGAACAGCATAAAAAAGATCCAGTCAGAAACAAAGGATACACAATTGTAATACAGAACAATTCACAGGGAAAGAACAGTAGATGAAGCCAAGAATCAAATCAATGATTTGGAACATAAGGAAGAAAAATACAACCAATCAGAACAAGAAGGAAAAAGAATCCAAAAAAGTGAGGATAGCATAAGCAGCCTCTGGGACTACTTCAAGAGGCCTGACATTCACATCATAGGGGTTACAGAAGAGAAAGAGCAAGAAATTGGAAATCTATTTGAAAAAATAATGAAAGAAACCATCCCTAATTTGATGAAGTAAGCAGATACAGAAGTCCAGAAAGCACAGATATTCCCAAACAAGATAGATACAAAGAGAGCAGCAAGAGAGAAGAAGTTAGTTACCTACAAGAGAGTTGCTATAAGCAACTTAAGACTATAAGCTGATTTCTCAAAAGAAATGTTGCAGGCTAGAAAGGATGGACAAGAAATATTCAAAGTCATGAAATACAGGGACCTACAGGCAACATTGCTCTACCCAGCAAAGATATCATTTGGAATCAAAGGGCAGACAAAGAGCTTCCCACACAAGAAAAAACTGAAGTGGTTCATCATCACCAAACCATTATTATGTGAAAGGTTAAAGGGACTTATCTAAGAAAAAGAGGAAGATCAAAACTACAAATGATAAAATGGTTTTACATTTATCTACAAAAACATGTATCTATTAACAATTGAATCTAAAAAACAAACTAAGCAAACCAGAAGAACAGAGACAGAATCATGGATACAGAGAGCATTTTGATGGTTGCCAGATGACATGGAGGTGTGGAGGAACGGGTGAAGATGTGAGGGGATTAGGATGTGCAAGTAGGTAGTTATAGAATAGCCATGTGGATATAAAGTACAGTATAGGAAATGAGTAGCCAAAGGACTCATTCACATGGCCCATGGACATGAACAATGGTGAGGGGATTGCCTGAAGGAGTGGGGTTGCTGGTTAGAGTGGGCTGGGGTAGGGGGGAATTGGGGCAGCTGTAATAGCATAATCAATAAAATACAATTTAGAAAATGCCAATTGTACACTGAAAAATTATTAACATGATAAATTTGATCTTATGTGTGTTTCACCACAAATAGAAATAATAATTAAAATCCCTGTATACCCAAATTATTTTTGAAGCAAAACAGTGCTGAAAAGAAAAACCTGAAAAATATCTGAACATGTATACAAACATTTCTGTAGAAATGATACCTATCAGTGAAAATGCTGATACAAAGAAGATAATCACTTAAACTTGAAAGATGTTGTTATATTCCCACCTAAAATTCATACCCTAGACACAGTATATAGGAGTATTCATTTTGTCATAGTCTCACTGTTACTGGGAGACCCAAGTTAGGAGAACCCCCCTTTTCAGTTCCTGCCTTGCAGCACAAGAGAAGAATTCAGGCATAAGACAACACATATAGTGGAAGTGAGAGGGTAAGTTTACTTATGAAATACACTTGAGCATGAAGCTGCAAGCAGGCACCCAGCTATTCTGAGTGACCCTACTATTGGAGTTTTAGGGGTTTTATGCTTGTAGCCAGCTTCTAGGCTACAAGCATATTTTGTCCCTCCTCCTTCCTCTTCCACACCTTGGGATTCCAAGACTCTTTCCCAGCTAGTGGAAATGATACACACAGAATTTGAAGGGCTCCTCCTTCTACACTATTATGGTTTTTTCTTGTGATTTTCAGAACATCTGGCAATCTTATCAGACCAGGCTCAGGACTGCTGAGTTAAAGGGTGAAACATCCTTCCTCCCTTTCCCTGCCTTGGTTTACTATCTATCCTGCCTAACATTACCAATATTGGATAATATCAACCTCTAAATTATAACAATGAGTAGCACAAGGATTCTCATGATGATTAAATAATGCAAAAAAAAAAAGAGAGAGAGAGACAGAGAGAGAAAAACAGAAGAAAAAACAAGAGATGTAATAATGAGGATATGCTCCCTATTATGTAAATATATGGCAGAAAATCCAAGCGAATGTATTGAAACCTCTTAAATTGCTAATAGAGATCATGAAATTGGCAATACACATAATAAGGGTTGTGGCACAATGAAAAATATACTCTTGGTCTCTGACCCAGTTCCTGACACATACACCCCATATAATTTCCTGAGTGGTAGAAGTAATAGGAGCATATTGTGTTCTAATATTTGGTCCTTGACACTGGTGCCTGACACAGGTCACTTAAATTCCCTGAAATTTCCTGAGTGATATGCATGATATGAGCATGTTTGTTCAAATGAGGACACTCTTGGTGAGCTTCTAGGTAGCTTCAGGATGGGGGCTGGTCACCAGAAAACCCAACTGTGATTGGAAGCTTGAAACTTTCAGTCCCACCTACAGGGAAAAGAAAGTGGGCTAGAGACTGAGTTAACAACCAATCATGCCTACATTATTAAGCCTCCATATAAAGTCCTAAATGACAGGGTTTGGAGAGCTTTCAGGTTGGTGAACACATTAAGGTGCTGGGAGGGTAGTGCACCTGGAGAGGGGTGGAAGATCCATACAACCTTCCCACTTGCCCTGTGTGTCTATCATCTGGCTCTTTGTGAGATCATCATTCATAATAAGCTAATAATAGAAAGTAGAGTGTTTTCCTGAGTTCTTTGGCACATTCCAGTAAATTATTGAATCTAAGTTGGAGGTTGTAGGAATCCATTTTATATTGGGACTTGCAACTGGGATCTGAAGTGGAGGCAATCTCAAGAGACTGAGCCCACGATTTGTGCGGTCTGAGTGAACTCCAGGCAGTTAGTATCAGAAGGGAGTTAAGTTGCAGAACAATCAGTTGATGTCCTGAGAACTGGAAAATTACTTGGTATGGAAAAGCCCACACACTTATGTGAGAAGTATCATTTAGGAGTTTAGAAAGAGTGTTTCTTTTGGTAGGTATAAAGTTCAGTTATTCACTTACATGCTACTCACAGTGTAGAAAAAAAGTACCCTCATGCTAAACTCAACAAGCTCAGGTGAGGCCAGTTTGGTGGGTCCTACAAACTCAGAGACCAAAAGCAACCACATAAGATGATCCAAATATAAAGATTCCCACCTAGAAGCTGGTCACAGCCAATAGTCACATCCTGGGCCTGTAGCTCACTTGACAAAGGTCAGCTTTGTCAAGTAAGGTCTTTAACTAAGCTTGTCTATTGTCTTTTTGCATCTAAGATAACATACTTTTGAGATGTCAGGCTAATCTCCTGTTCTAGACCACTTAAGGCCCAACCACCGCACATGACACAAGACCATAGAACCCTCAGGGTCACCTTGTTCCCAGAATACCTCCCCCCACCCCCAGTGTGCTGCAAAGGCTAACTATCTCATACCCACAATGTGAAAGAGGTATGCATCTCTTCATTTTACTCTCCATCCCATCCCAGAGATTCCCTAACTTTGCTTCTCAAGTTTCCTTAATCCACCACCCATGGATTTTATTTAACCCCCTTTAAATATCTTCCTTTGATTTTAATATACAAAATAAACTAAAAAAAAAAATCTTGCTATTCTCCAGAGTATTTTTCTCCATACACTGAGATTTTGCTTCCCAGAAATTGTCATCAGTTTGGCTGAAATAGACTCATGAAAATTCTCTACAGCTTTGGACATTTCCTATGTCAGCCATAACCAAGTGAGGAAAAATGCTCTTGTTAAAAATTGTTAAAATATTGTTAAAATTTTAGAAATAGCCATAACAGCAACAACAAAAGCACATAATTGTGTGGGACTTATATTTTTACAAAAGCAATGCTGATATACAGAAAAAGGAAATTGTGAAAGGACAAAACTGGCACCATTTGCTGAGCAGGCCTGTGACCTTGTTAAACATGACTGCCTTTTTACTCTTCTGAGCTTGTGTCCCCAGGACTGGAAATTACTGGAAAGCAAGAACAGAACTAACCACCCCCTACAGCCACAGGCGGAACATAACACTGGAAGAACTGCAGCCTCTTACCATGCCCCAACCACCCAGGGGCCACACCACAGCAACTCCCCCCACCCTTTTCTAATCCAATTAGAATCCAAAAAAGCTCATAGCCCCCATCCCTCAGTGCTGGTGTATCTCTTCACACCATACCCCTCTCCTTTCTCGGAGTGAATAAAAACATTTTAATATATTTTATTGATTATGCTATTACAGTTGTTCCATTTCTCTTCCTTTATTCCCCTCTGCCCTGCACACCCCTCCCACCCACGTTCTCCCACTTTAGTTCATGTCCATGGGTCATACATATAAGCTGATTCTTTGGCTTCTACATTTGCTGTACTATTCTTAACCTCTCCCTACCTATTTTCTACCTACCCTCTATGCTACTTATCCCCTGTACCTTTCCCTTCTCTCTCTTCTTCCCACTCACCTGTTGATAACCCTCCATGTGATCTCCATTTCTGTGATTCTGTTCCTGTTCCACTTGTTTGCTTAGTCTGCTTTTGTTTTTGTTTTAGGTGTAGTTGTTAATAATTGTGAGTTTACTGTCATTTTACTGTTCATATTTTTTATCTTCTTTTTCTTAGATATATCCCTTTAACAATTCATATAATAAGGGTTTGGTGATGTTGAACTCCTGTAACTTGACCTTATCTGAGAAGCACTTTATCTGACCTTCTATGCTAAATAAAAGCTTTGCTGGATAGAAAAATCTTGGATGTAGGTCCTTGCCTTTCATGACTTGGAATACTTCTTTCCATCCCCTTCTTGCAAAATCAGCTGACGGTCTTATGGGAACTTCTTTGTAGGGAATTGTCTCCTTTTCACTTGCTGCTTCTAAGGTTCTCTCCTTATTTTTAATCTTGGGTAATGTAATTATGATTGCCTTGGTGTGTTCCTCCTTGGGTCCAACTTGTTTGGGACTCTTTGAGTTTCCTGGACTTCCTGGAAGTCTGTTTCCTTTCCCAGATTGGGGAAGTTCTCCTTCATTACTTTTTCAAATAAGTTTTCAATTTCTTGCCCTTCCTCTTCTCCTTCTGACACCCCTAGAATTTGGATGTTGGAACGTTTAAAGATGTCCTGGAAGTTCCTAAGCCTCTCCTCATTTTTTTGAATTCTTGTTTCTTCATTCTTTTCTGGTTGAAGGATTCTTTCTTCCTTGTGGTCCACTCCATTGATTTGAGTCCCAGTTTCCTTCCCATCAGTATTGGTTCCCTGTACATTTCCCTTTATTTCACTTAGCATAGCCTTCATTTTGTTCATCTAATTTGCGACCAAATTCAACCAATCCTGTGAGTCTCCTGATTAACAGTGTTTTGAACTGTGCATCTGATAGGTTGGCTATCTCTTTGTCGCTTAGTTGTATTTTTTCTGGAGCTTTCATCTGTTCTTGCATTTAGGCCTTTTTTTTTTTTTGTCTCGGAGTGCCTACAACTATAAGGGGCAGAGCCTTAGGTGTTCATCAGGGCAGGACAACCCAAGGGGCTGTGTTGGGATGCTGTATGTAGGGGAGGTGTCTGTGAGGGAACAATGGTGCTTGCTCCAGTCCCTGGGGAATAACCTCCACTTCCTACAAGCAAATTGGTCCCTTGTGGTGCTGATTCTCAGGTGGGTGGGTTTGTGTACATCATAGGACCCTGAGTGTCTCTCCAATGAACTCTCCTATGAGGCTGGGAGAAAAACTTTATTCTCTATACTTTCTTCTCTTTGTGGATTCCTTCACAGCCCAAATCACCGACCACCCTAACAAATTGGTTTAAGAACACTCCCCTCTTTTCTATAAAACGAAGACTAAATACTGTAAGTAGATTAATACATCCAAATAGTTAATATGCTTAATGTAAAAGTAATCCCCCTCCCCATAATTCCAACGATTAAAAAGTTATTTTACATATTGAGAAATTATTCTAAAATTTACCTGGAATAATAAAGATAGAAAAATAGGTCTGAACACTGGGGAACATTAGATTATTTTACAAATAATGATGAGAAGTTGGTATTTTTTAAATAAACCAAATTATAATGTATATTGAATGTCAATAAAACAAATTATAATGTGCATTGAATGTCAACAATACAAAAACAAATTCCAGTGCATTCAACAGTTACATTGATTGAAAAATAAAAGCTTTGAAAAAAAATAAGTGACTAACTGGTTTCTCAATGGAAAACTCCTTCTAAGAATAAAAGCGGTGACAGGAAATATTAAGGAAGAACTAGGAAGGAAGGAAGGAAGGTAGGGAGGGAAGGAGGGAGGGAGGGAGGAAGGAAGGAAGGAAGGAAGGAAGGAAGGAAGGAAGGAAGATAGATTTGACTTTGGGGCAGGGAGGGAAACCTGTTCATTAATAAACATAAAAATTTATGGAAAAATTCTCACTGATAAAAGAAATGCAATATGTGTGTATCCTTCTATATTATATAATGTTGAAGGTATTCTTAAGTTACATAATAGATATTGAACTATGTGCCTCTTTCTATCTCTTTTATTGGTGGTGATTTTTATATTTCCTTCCTGTCAGCTTATGGCATTCTTCAAGGAATGGATTTTATGTATGCAGATTAATCTTTCACCTTGTTCTTTATTTAGATATTATCTTTTCTTTCCACTATCAACATTTTTTTCAATGCAAAATAAGTGCTGGTGCTAGGACAACTGGATATTCCATGTATCGACAGTTTGGACCCCCTATGTCACATCATATACATCAGAATGTATTAACATTCTAAATATGAGACGTATAGCCATAATAGTTTCAGACAGAAACCATAGCAGTCAATCTTTATGACTTTGCATTTGGCAGTGTATTCTTAGATATGAACCAAAAGTATGAGCAACAGAAAAATAAACTGAACTTTGTTGACATTAAAAACTTTGTGGATCAAAGAGCATCACTAAGAAAGTGAAAAGACAACCTGAAGAATGGAAAGAATATTTGCAAATCATATCTCTGATATGAGTCTAGTTTACAGAGTATATAAAGATAACAACCTGATGAAAAAGGATGACACGAAAAATATGAAAACTCAATGAAAAAAATGGACAAATGACTTGAAAACATTTTCTCCAAAGAACATACACAAATGGCCAATAAGCACATGCAAAGATGCTCAACATTATCAGTCATTAGAGAAAGACAAATAAAAAACACAATGGGATGCCACTTTCCACTCTCTAGGATGGCCATAAATTGAAAACAGAAAATAAAAATAACAAGCATTGGAGATATTGGAATGCTCAGACTTTGCCAGTGAGATGTGAAATGGGTCTGTGACTGTGGAAACTGGTTTGGTGGGTCATTCTTCAAAAAGTTAAACATAGAGTGACAATATGACCCAGCTATTCTCTCCTAGGTGCATACCCAAAAGAATGAAAAACAAGTATTCAAACAAATATGTATACATCGATGTTCATGGTGGGATTACTCACAAGCAGGCAAAAGGCAGAAACAAACCAAATGTTCACCAATGAATAAATGAATGGGTAAACCGTGCTACATCTACGCAGTGGATTATTATTCAGACATTAAAAGAGATAAACTTCTGAGACATAGTACAACGTGAATGAACCATGCACACATTATGCTAAGTGAAAAAGCCAGACTCAAAAGGTCAGAGATGATGATTTAATTTGTATGTAACACCCACAATAAGTAAACCTGTTGAGACAGAAAGCAGATTGCCAGGGGCTAGACAAAGGTGAGAAAGGGAAGTAACTGCCCAGTGGGTACAAGTTTTTTCTTTGGAGCGATAAAATGTGTCGGAGAACCAGAAAAAAGTGATGCTTTCACAACATTGTGAATGTTTTAATTGACACTGAATTCTTTATTTGAAGAAAAGTGTTACATTACAAGAGGCTCACATAGGAATTTTAATGACATTAGCATCTCCAACTAGGTTGATGTAAAAGCTTGGTGCACAGGTTTGAAAGACCCATCAGAGGATGCTGCTCCTTTATGTCCCCTATACCTGATGTGATGTTGGGCATATACTTGGTGATCAGTGAATGCCAAAGAAAAAGATAAAATAAAAATGTGCATTAAAGCAACTTCCTAAGAAGACCAAGAACCAAAAAAATATGTGAAACTGTAGCAAACGCTAGGAGCATTTATTACTACTAAAACATTCAAGCCAAAGCAAGTGTGTGCAAGATGTGAGGTACAAGGTAAAACATAATGTAATAAAAATAAGTTGCAAGTGTGATGAGTGGAAAATAAGTCTGGGGTCATAGAGCAAAACTTCACATGCTGTCCTACTGAGTTGGGACTATAAAATAAAAACTAGAGGAATCGTTGAGGTCCATTGTCCCTCAATCTTAATTAAGTGGCATGAATGAGTGG
This sequence comes from Phyllostomus discolor, assembly GCF_004126475.2. Lineage (NCBI taxonomy): Eukaryota > Metazoa > Chordata > Mammalia > Chiroptera > Phyllostomidae > Phyllostomus > Phyllostomus discolor. Next base: position 93,765,868 of record NC_040907.2, on the reverse strand, counting down.
TAGAAGCAGGGGCAATCATTCAGGCTGGTGAGGAATCTGCCCTCAACCTTGCCCTCTGGCTTTCATTAACCTATAGAGAGAGGTTTGGGGACAGAAAAAGGGAAATGTTTACAGGCACAGTACATGCATCCCCTTATGGAGAGGAAAACTTGCCACAGAACAGAATGCAGTTGGCTATGTTGTGCCTGATGAAGAAAAGGAAGGGATGGTCTGCACAGAACTTTGGCACATTTTTCCGGCCACAGTCAAAAACCACCATGTATGAGGCAGCTGCAGCCTCAGTGCCTTCCTCATTCACCTCCACAAAGGCCTTGTGCACAAACTTGGACAGACAGAGGTCTTCCTCAGCTAACATTGCTGAAAAGTTGGCTTTGCCCACTTGAAAAGCATCAACTATTCCCAAACGTTGAAGCACAGATTCCATGTTATAATGCTCTTCCAGTTTAAATCTTGGAAGGAAAACTTCAACTTCAGTACACATCATACAACAAGGCTTGGTCCAGGCTATGAATTTCTCAAAAGTGAGCTCTTTTTCCACCTGAAAGACCAATTAGCCATTAGGATTCATACGTCATTACATATAAGTATGCACACAGGCACACTCAAGTACCCTTTCTGCTCTTGGAGATGGGTGTTGATTGTTGCACCAGACCAGAGGCACCTTTATCTGCCAGATTTGTAAGATCTTGCACTCACAGTATTACACACACGACTTTGTTGACAAGCAGGGGAGCCCCCAAACCTCCAAGAGGCACAAAGACCAGACCTGGCTGCTCCTCCCCTCACCCCTGACTTCTGAGAACCTGTTCTCTATCTTGACAATTGGCAATGCCCAGCTGACTGTGCTTTTTTTTCTTTTACACTAATTTTTCAAAACAACAAGACATTGCTGCTAAGCAAAAAGACTTGAAAGGGCCCGCAATGCAGCCTCCAGAAGGAGGATCTGCTCAGCAGGGGCAATCCCACATGCTTTCTGGAGTAGAAACTTCACAGGGAGAGAGATGTAGGGAAAGTGGAGGGATGCATGTCTCTCACACAGGCCCCTTAAGGACACGGGCAATGGTTGATTCTCTCACCCTAAGGACCTGTGCTCAAAAAGGGCAAGGTGGGTAGGAACTGCCTTTTGGGGCTGTTTCTGGCTCTGTCCCTGAGTACTGGTTCTCACCCTCCTCACCATCCCTTGTTAGGTCAATGTGTTCAGATATTTCTCATCTACTGTTTCAGGTTCTGGGTAGAGACAACAGTTCTTATTTTTCAAAATGTAATGCTAATCACAATGATTATGACAATAATAAAGGTCTCATTTACTGAGGGCTCATAGGTACCAGAAAACATCCTGAGCTTCGTTCTTGGATTACCCCCAATGTTATTCTCACAAAAACTTTATCAGAAAGATAATATTAGCCCCAGTCAGAGATGAGAAAACAGAAACTGAGGCGAGTTAAGTAATTTGGCAAGGTCACATAGGTAATAATACAGAAGTAGTGTTACAGGGTGCAGCCAAGAGGGGGGACCCCAAATAGGCATTTGAAATGGGGTCCAGAACTCAAGGTGTCCAGGAGATTTTAAGGTGTCTTCACCCCTTCCCCCACAGGTGTGAGTTGGGGGAAGGGGCACACAGAGCAAGAACATGCAGGGCAGCTTTGCAGCTAATCCATGGCATGGTCATTTAGCATACCTATAGCCTTTGGCTGGTCACTTAGATATGCTAAATAGCTATGGCCATGCTCAAGGCCAGGGGGATGGAAAGGGACCTTCCCCCCAAGATGGGACCAGGGAGGCAGGTCCCCTGAGTTACAGCGCCTGCGTGGGAGCTGGGAGAAGATTGGCTCCATGACATGGAGTGACACCTGCCCAGACCCACGATGGTGACCAGAAAAGCTGGAGAAGACAGCATATTGAGGGCAAGTGTGCCCAAGTGTAGGAGGAGTTGGAAATGGGGCTGCAGAAGAAGATTGGCGTGGGGGATTTAAACACCAACACGGCAGCCATTGAGTGAGAAACCACGCGGCCTTGACGGAGTGGAGGCTCCTGCAGCCTGAGAGAGGGAGAACCACGTGGCAGCCTTGGAGGAGAGAACCATGCAGTTTTGGCAGAGTGGGGACTCTCCCTTCCTGCAGCCCTGAGAGAGAGAGGACCACACGCCTGGCAGAGTGGGGACCCCCACAGCTTTAGAAGGGGGAACCACCACCTGGTTTTAGCAGAGATCCTGGTGACTCAGCCAAGGGTGCCGGGAATCCAGGGAGGTCTCCCAGTCAAGATGGAGTTCTAACTGGGAAGAACCAGAAGACTACCTAAGTCATGGACTTCTATTTCCTTTCCTGAGATACGGTACTCTGGGCTGGGCAAAGGGGAGAAGGAAGGAAGGACTGTGTGTTTGTGGGTGTTTTTAGGGACTTTAGGATTTTTTTTTTTGATAAAGACATTAGGTCACTACTTTAAGTTAGTATAGCATTAAATAAACATTTTCTTTCCTTTTCACGAATCTCTGGCATTGAGAGTCGTCTTTCCTAGGGCGGCGGACATAACGGACCGGGGCCTTCTTTTAATAATAGTATATCATCCCAGGCCGCCCCGCTTGTGTGTTCTGTAACAGTAGGTCTTGAGTAACAGTTTGATTCCAAAGCCCATGTACTGACTACCACTGCCTGGTTACCCATATCACCAATATAAGAGGCAAACAGGACAGGGGAAAGTTCTATCCTGTAAGGAAAAATGAAGATGTCAGTTCACTGGGTTCATCTCACCAAGCTTAGATCCACATTCTGGTCAGGCAGCAGGATGAGCATGCTTAGCTCCTCGCCCTCATAGGGCAGCTCCAGCACCTGGGCCTTCACTTCTTCTATGTAGGCAAGGTTAAACATAGCCTTCTGGAACATCATCTGCACTGGCCTTTGGTCCTTCTGATGGGGATAAACACATAAGCATGGAGTGAAAAGCAGATTGTTGAAAGACACCAAGTCTCAAGAAAAAAAATGCAGCTGACCACAAGAGTGTTTTTAGCAGCTGTGGTGAAAACCATATTTGTGCTCTAATTAGCACTTATGAAATGGCTGCCCACTCCTTCCACCACCCTGACAAGGCATCTATTGTGAGCAGGTGTGGCTAGCACCAGAAGATGTTTCATTCAGCAAGAAAAATGCGATACTCTGCATTTACCAGAAGAACTAGTATGATATTCTCCATGTAAAATATGCTCTGCAAAAATATTCAAGAAAACAAAGGAATCACAAATTTCTCTCTATTGCAAAAGGTTTTAGGAAAAAGTGGAACGAAGTGCGTAGTTTCACAGCAGTGTGACTGAAACTGTGCATATGCCCTCACAGAAAGCAGCCTCTCAGCAAGTATAAAACCAAGAACTAGATGTATCTCCATGCATTTCAACTCAATTTTCCAAATCCTGATACTGTAACATAGGGAAATACTTTTAAAATTATTAAAGTATTTGCTTGACGAAATTAAGTATTATAAATTGATTTTTAAAGCTGATACAGACTATTCCATTGTAAAAGTTAAAATTGGTTCTAAAATCAATGCTACAAAAGTTCTCTCCTCTCACTTTGCAACAAGAGAACTAATTATTTAAAGTACACCTTATTTAAAAATAAAAACAAGAAGGCATTACCTGTACACGGTTCCAATTAATTGAAATGGTATATTTTAAAGGTTGAAAAATTTGGCAAACTATTTTAATGTCTGCCTAAATTGAAGATATACCTCAATATCAAGACTAAGGTCTTAGATGTTTTAATATTTGCAACTTACAAATATCTTATTAATAAGGATAAATTGTCAGCAATTCATGTCTATACTTATTTTGTTTTAAAATACCTGATTAAAATAATATTTTTACATTTGCTTTCTCTCTCCCCACAATGCACACAGGTCTCACACTCCCTTAACACTCATCTTTTGCTTCTTATCTAAACAACTTGAGCTTAAAGAAATACCTTAACTTCCCTGAAATAGGTGGCAGTAACGAGTGTAGGTGAAGCTAAGAGGCAGTAAAAGAGGTAATAAAATGCCAAAAAAAAACCTTTCATTCTTTTTTTAGTTCTTTTCTACTGAGTGTATAATTTCATTCCAAATTATGTTATTTCAAATTATTTTTCTCTTTTTATCCTTTCTAATCATTTTATTTTTTCATAAAGTTAAATTTTTCCATTCACTTTTTTCATCAAACTGGGAGGATTTTTGAAAGCTTCCCCCACCTGGCTTATTTTAAAAGGCATTTCCTTTGTGCATGCTTTCTCGAAGGGTCCACTCCATCTTCCTTTGAAGTAGACAGCATTGACAACAAGCAGCCTTGTCTGTTCATCAACAGCTGTTTCTGGCAACAAGTTCTGAATTTTACCTTTCCAGAAAAGTAGAGAATTCATTCAGTTGATTGTTATAAAAGCATGATGAGTAAACTGCAATATGGTTAATTGACAGGTCCTTGACTATTAGTCAAGAGCTAAACATCCTTTTGTCACATCTGCACAGTTTGGATTGTTATGTATGGAAATAAATGGCACATACAAGTGGCACTGGTGATCACCAGTACTTCAGGAACATTAACGAAGTTGATGACAGCGAAAGACTTCTATATCACTCAAGAGAAAGCACTGCACCAAGTGGGAGGACAAGGCAAGTAAGAACCGAGAGATGGGCTAAAGGGGCCTTGGCTGTATCACATGGTTAAATAAAGGGTTATATCTAATGCTCCAAGAAGGGGTCCAGTGCTGCAAGTCCAGATACATGTGGGCACAGCAGAGGCAGCCAGAATGAATGGTTCTAATGGGAAATGGCTGGCAATGGGCAGTATGGGGGTATTGCAAAGCTTCTGGAAGCCTCTAGAATAGAGTTCACTATTTGATCCTTTAAACGAAACATGAGGCATTCCTGGAAAAGTTAAGGTGGGCGAAAAAAATAAGATACTCCCTTCTTCCATTTGATACCAAATTGTACCCTCTGAAATACAAAGAAATAAGGTTCGACCTTAAACAAAGTGTGATTTCAGTCTACAGAAGTGATCAGTCCTGACACAGGGCCATCTGAGCACTTGGCCTATCACGTATGTCTAGGTTTATCAAGTCTAATTAAGGGAGGGGAAGTGGAAGACATGGCAGAAACAACAGAATGAGTAAGATGAACATGTAGAGTGAAGGCAGTGGTAATGGAGGGTGGCATAGAATCTGGAAAGAGGAGGCTCAAAGAAGATTTGACCATCAGTCTCCTTCCTACAGAGATTATGTATTCACCTAGCATGAGAAGGTTACAGCCCAAGTAAAAGGATGTTTTAGTATAAGGTATTAAATGGAAATTGGGTCTATGGATTTCTTTGAATATTTGTATCAATCAAATAAAATCCTGGGAGAATGGACAAAATTCAGTCTCTGCTGTTGAAAATCTGAGCATCTGATGGAACCTGTGTGGGTAGATTAAATTTTAAATATGCCATGCAGTCCAGCCTATGAACATTATTCTGACCGTCTGAAAAATTAGGAAAATCAGGGAGGAAAAAGGTAGACGAGGAGGAGAGAGAAGAGCAAACATGGGAAGAGGGGAGGGAGAAGGAGGTGGAAGAGAAGGAAGAGGAGAAGGGAAAGGGGGGAGAGGTACAAATGGGGTGGCGCATGGAATGCTGACCTTCAGTCATTTCTGAGACCCAAGTATTGATATCTGAACTAGCGGGTTCAGACATCAATACACATCCTAGGGGTCCCAGGATGTGTACATCCTCGGACCCTGTGGGTCTCTCCAACAAACTCTCCTGAGGGGCTGGGAGTACCTCTTGCTGCCACCTCAACCTCACTGGCGTTTTCAATCAGAGGTTTGGGGCTTTATTTCTCCACACTGGAACCCTGGGATGCATAGTCTGTCTCGCTCCTCAGTTGTTCCTCCTGGTTTATCTGCATATGAATGTGGGACCCCTCGCTCCACAATCCACCAACTCAGCTGGTCCACCAGCCATTGCCGTGCTGCAAGTCCTCTCCACCTGGCTGCCCATCCCCGCCACTCCTACTGGTCTGGATTAATGTTTCCTCTTTGACTCCTTGCTTGTAGGACTTCCATACAGTTTGATTTTCTGTCAGTTCTGGTTGTTTTTTTGTTTTTAAATTGTTGTCCTTCTTTTGGTTCTGCAAGGAGGCACAGTGTGCCTACCTATGTCTCCATCTTGGCTAGAAGTTAACTCTCTTAATGGTGTCTTTGTAATATATAAAAATTGTTTAAAGTAAATATATTAATCACTTTCTTTATAGTAAATTCTTTCTTTATTTTATAAAAAACCTTTCTACGTACACCTTCTTCTAAAATTTTATTTATTATTCCCATTGGATTTCATACACCTTAGATGTCCATGAAATTGGTAAGGATTTTTTCCTAACATTCTTTCTGTTCTTAATTTTTTGCACAGAGATATTCAATTGTCTTTATCTTTTATTAAGTATTCCATCATCTGCCCATGAATGCCATGACCCTTCTATAGCAAACAGTATGTGCAAAGGCCTGTTTCTGGACTCTCCATTCTATTTTATTGTTCTTTTGTCTATCTGTGCAGCAATACCTTGCTGTTTTAATTTCTATAGCTTTATCAGTTTTGATATTTAATAGGATATGTCCTCTTGTCTTATTCTTCTTCAAGAGTGTTCTGACCATTTGCATCACCACACAAATTGTATAATCAGCTTGCCTCCTTCACACACACACACACACACACACACACACACACTTCCCTTGGAATACTTATTGGGGTTGTGATTGATAAAGAAAATCAATTAGAGAAGATCTTCCAGTCAAGATGGCAAAGTAGGTAAACACTGTGCTTCCTTTGTCCCTAGACCACATCAAAATTACCACTATATGAAGAGTAACCATCATTTAAAACCACCTCAGGTCTAGCTGAACAGAAGTCCCCTAACCAAGGATATAAACAAAAAGCCACACTGAGACTGGTAGGGAAGGTGGAGACACAGAATGGGCAGGCCTCACACCCATGGTGTGGCAAACAAGAAATGGAAAGAATATCTCAGCTGCAGAGGTCCTTCCTCAAGGAGCAAGGGGTCCCAGTCCCACACTCACATCCCCGTCCAAGGCTCCAGAGCTAGGAACAGAAGTCCTCATAACTTCTGGCTGTGAAAACCAGCTGTGATTGTGGCTGAGTAAGACAGAGGGCTTCTGGAGTCCTGGGCATTCCTCTAATGGGTCCTGGGAACAAACTTACTGCCTCATGGTCCCACTCACTTGGAGCACCAGAATTAGGGCAACAGCCCAAAAAGCAGGGACCTGTGGCAAGCAGCTGAATTGTCTAGATTCAGGGTGAGGGCTGGAGGGAAGGAGTCAGGACAGCTGAGGACAGAAATACAGGCAGATGCCAAGTTTCCTTTGTTGAGCCCTCCCCTCACCCAACCAGCAGGAGCAGCTAGGCACCAAATCTGCCCTCTCCACTAACTTGGCTCATACTTTTTAACATTGCCTTGAGGTTTTCTGAGGTCTAATCCCACTCAACTCTAGCACCTGTCTGGATCTTCTTCCAGCCACTTTTCCACACAAATGGACTGCCTTGCCTCACATTGCAGACTTCCCTAACATCTCCCAAAGGTTCACAAACTTCAGACAAGTAACATCTGGCATCACTGTGGCCCATACATCTTGCTAAGTGGCTCCATGCCTGCCATTAGAGCAAGCTCTCCTCAGTTCCCAGCTTAGCCTCTCCAAGGAGTCTCCAAGTCTAGCACAAGTGGAAACTTTCTGCAAATCATATTGTAGCTCCTACCAGGTTGCTCTAGACTGGTAACAGACAGGGGCTGGCCTTGTCATGTACCAAAGCCATTCCTAAGAGGTCCCAGAATCAACACCTGTTGTAGTCAGTTTCAGACCACACCAGAGCTCCACTCAATCACCTCCACAAATGAAACACCCAAAAGGCTGACTCACCAGGCACCGGAGCCCTGCTAAAGCAAACATGGCTCTGTGGAGTCAACTCTTGCACACCAGCTCATTGGCTGTGTCATGGCAACACCTCAGAGCCAGTTAGCTTGAGGGTCAGTCCCTCCCATAGACATGCCAATATCAATCAGGTCTCAACTAAAACAACAAGGTACACACAACCTATACAAGGGACTCCTCTGAAGCCCCTGAAGAAGGTGAACAGGGAGACTGCATGACTGGGCCTCATGGGACAACTTCTACTTGAGGCTACCCTGCCAAGACTGAGAGACATAACTTATCTTCTGAATTCATAAAAACAAACACAAGGAGTCAGCCAAAATTAAGAGACAAATAAACATGTCCCAAATGAGACACCAGGACAAAACTCAAGAAAAAGAGCTAAACAAAATGAAGGCAAGCAATCCACCAGACTTGGAGTTCAAATCACTTTATTAGACTGCCCAGGAACTTAAAGGAAGAGCAGGGAAACTCAGTGAGTATCTCAACAAACAGATAGAAAACATAAAAGTAGAGATGAAAACATAAAAAAGAATCAGTCAGAAATGAAGGATACAACAACTGAGATAAAGAATTCATTAGAGGAAATCAACAGTAGCTTATATGAAACAGTATTAAATGATCAAAAACAAGGAAGCAAGCAGAAAACCTGCAATCAGAACAGCAAAAAGAAAAAAATGTAAATGAGGATACTTTAAAGGACCTTTGAAAAAACATCAAATACAACAGTACTTTTATCATAGGAGGACCAGACCAGAAAAAGAGAGAGAGATAGTAGGGATTAGAAATTAATTTGAAGAAACAATGACAGAAAACTCCCCTCACCTGTTAAAAAAATAGACATATGTATCCCAGAAATATAGGGAGCCCCAAATAAGGTGAAGAAAAAAAGGTCCACATTAAGAAACATTGCAATTAAAATAGATTAAAGACAAAAAGAGAATCTCAAAGCAGCAAGAGAAAAGCAGTTAGTTATCTACAAGGGCACTCCAATATGACTGTCAGCTGATTTCTCAGCAGAAACTTTGCAGGCCAGGAGACATTGGCACAAAATATTCAAAGAGATGAAAAGCAAAGACCTACAACCAAGGTTATTTTACTCAGCAAGACTACCACTTAGAATTGTAAGAAAATATTACAAAGGATTGCAAGGAAATATTACATACAACTGTATGTCAACAAGTTGGACAATCTAAAACAATTGGATAAATTCCTGGAAACAGTCTTCTAAGACTGAATCAAGAAGAATCAGAAAACCTGAACAAAACTATTACAAACAAAATAATCAAAGGAGGAATCAAAAAACTCTCAACAAAAACAGCCTGGGACTGGATGGCTTCACAGATAAATTTTACCAAACACTCAAAGAAGAATTAAGATCTTTAATTTGTCCAAGATACCCAGTGCAATCTACAGACTGAATGCAATCTCTATCAAAATACCAATGGCATTGTTTAAAACATAGCTAGAATAAATTATCCTAAAATTTATCTGGAACTACAACAGACTTGGAATAGCCAAAGAACTCTTAAGAAAAAAATAAAGTCGGAGGTATCATGCTCAGTAACTGATATCAAACATTAGTACATAGCTATAGTATTCAAAACAGCATGATACTGTTGGAAAAACAGACACATAGATTAATGAAACAGAATAGAGAAATGAGAAATAAGCCCATACCTATATGGCCAACTAATTTATGACAAAGAAGGAAAGAATATGCAATGGCATAAAGACAGTCTTTTCAATAAACTGTGTTGGGAAAACTGGGCAGACGCATGCAAGAGAATGAACCTGGAATACTATTTTACATCAGATACAAGAAGAAACTCAAAATAGAAAAAAGACTTAAATGGAACACCTGAAAACATAAAACTCCTAGAAAAATAGACAGTACAATTGTAACATTGTTCTTCATTTGTGTATATATATTCATAGAGAGAGAGTGTGTGTGTGTGTATATGTGTGTGTGTGTGTGTGTATATATATATATATATAGAGAGAGAGAGAGAGAGAATGTTTCCTGTGGCAAGGGAAAAAAATAAACAAATGGAACTCTTTACATTGAACTGAAGAGTTTTTGTATAAAAAGGAAACCATTGCAAAACAGAAAGACAACCTACTAAATGGGAGAACATAAATCACCAATGATATACCTAATAATACGTTAATATCCAAATATATAAGGACTCCCACAACTTAACACTAATCCCTTCAAAAACAATCCAATTTACAAATGGGTAAAGAACCCGAATAGACATTCTCCAAAGGAGATGTACAGATGGCCAACAGACATATGAAAAGATGTCAACCACACTTATCTTCAGAGAAATGCAAATTAAAACCACAGTGAGATACCATCTCACACCTGTCAGAATGGCTATCATCAATAAATCAACAAACAACAAGTGCTGGGGAGAATGTGGCAAAAAGGGAACCTTTGTTCACTGTTGGTATGATTGTAAAGTGGTGCAGGCACTATAGAAAACAGTATGGAAGTTCCTCAAGAAATTAAAAATAGAACTGCCCTATGATTTAGCAATTCCATTTCTAGGTATTTATCTGAAGTGACCCAAAACACTAATTCAAAAGACATACGCACCCCTATGCTGATTGACACATTATTTACAATAGCCATGGTATGAAAGCAATGGATAGTGGCCAGATGGGCAGGGGCTTGAAGACGTGGGTATAAAGGAGGTGGGATTAAGGACAAATTGTTAGTTACAAAATATTCATGGGGATGTAAAGCATATGGAATAAGTCAGTAATATTGTAATAAATGAGAATAACTGTCAGATATGTATTGGACTTATGGGGGTGATCAATTCATGAGGTACATAAATGTCTAATCATGTTGCACACCAAAAACTAATATAATATTATATTCAGTGTTATTGAAAAAACATATACAGGGGGGCTAAGATGGTGTCAGAGTAGGAAGGAGCAGATTCGGCTTCCCTCTGCTCAGGGGAGAAAATCCTGACCGATCCATGGAGTAGAGAAGCAAGCAACCAACATACTTCAACACTTGTGAAAATAGGGGACCAAGGATTGTGGCGGAACTGAAAAATTGGACCCTAAGAAGAGTGCTACAACAAGGTAGGGTCCAGGGAACCAGCGTGTGGTTCAGGGGCTGCAGCCCCAGGCCCAGGGCCTGCTGCTGGGTTTGCCACAGAGTCCTCTGGAGACAGCTGGGACAACTGCTCCCTCCAGAGCCAAACAAGGTCTGAGCGGCACTGGGAGGAATCCAGGTGCTAGCAAACACACAGGGACTGTGAGCACCTTTGGAGGCTATAGACACAGGAGAAGCTGGGTCCCGCAGCAGGCCTGACCCCCACAGTCACCAGTCCGGCTGGAGAGTTTGGTGTTAGCAGGAGAAGCCAAGCCACTGTGGGGAGCGTCAGGTTTGAACAGGAGGAATTTCTCAAGAGGAAGGAGTGAATAGTCACTGTTTGGGGAATTCTAAAGTGATCACTCACTCCAGCCTCACTGCCACCCAGCCATGGGTGCGCAGGCGCACGTGCAGGGAGAGCATCCAGGCACCCCAGTCCACAGCAGTAATCTTGGGGAAAGTCCTGATTCCCACACCCAGGGAGCAAGGTTGAGGAGCCAGTAGGAGCTCTGCTGGCCACTGGCCAGCTGAGGAAGAAAAGCCATGCCAATCACCCCTCAGCCTGCCACAGCCAGCAAGAGCAGAAAAACCGTTTTGGCCACTTTGAAAACAAGAGACTCTTTAACTTGATTCTATTTTTTTTAACAATTTTTAATTTTTATTGTTTTTATTCTCTTTTGATTTCTTTTTCCTCTTTTTCCTGATTTCTTGTTTTATTCCTTCCTCCTTCCTTGTGTCCAATTTTATCTCTTCTTCCTTCCTTCATCTGCCTTTTCTATTTTTACTTTTATAAATTTTTTCTAAAGACCTACAAGTGACACAAAATCCTGGGTCTGTGAAAAGACCAAAGTTGAACCCAAAGAAGGGGCATCACAACAGCTGGGACAGTGAGACACATTTCACTCTGCTACTACAGAGAACCTGCAAGTTGTTGCATCTTTGTATTATTATTTTTCCAGTATTCCTACATCTTTTTTTAATAGTATTTTTGTATCCCTCTTCTTTGTGTATAGTCTGCTTTGCTAGGCTGGATATATTCTATTATCTGACAGCTTTCCCCTGATATCTCTTCCCATACTGTATTGCTAATCTACTGTCCTTTAACTCACCTGTGACCCATGAGCACACTACTCAAGGTTCTGCACTCCCTATTCTTGTTACCTAGATCTCACAGATTCTGTCATATGATTGTTGCCATAATATTATTGTAAATAACTGCTGTTTCATGCAATTGTAATTACTTCACAACACCACCCCCCCAGATCTTCGCCCATTTCAAAGTTTCCTGAACTCTATTACTGTAGTGGTTAACTCTATTCTCTCACACACTACACCTATATATTATCCTTTACTCTCACCTTACCCCAGAATCTGACCTCCCACAACCTCCCTGCTTTATAGATCCAACCCACAATCCTTCCTTCCATAACAAGAGTCTTATCTTCTTTCCATCCTTTCTAAAAATCAGCTAGCTGGGTGGAAGATCATGGTTAACACTATACATAGTCAAAGGATCTCCTATCTCTTCCCTACTTGCTACTACTGTAAATAGCATAGAATTCTCTGTTGCTGTCTTAAACCATTTTGCCTTCCCCCTCCAACTGATGACAAAAAAGAATAGGTGGAGGTGGTGAACACCAGGGTACCCTCTGGAAGAGGAAACCCAACAACAAAGGAACCACTAACAGATAACAACAGAAGAAGGTGAAGGAGGGAGTAGTAACCACACAAACCTCAATCCAGGGCCTATCTGGAAATACAACTAAACAGTAGAGACAGTACCCAGGAAAAACAACTGAACAAGAGCAAGAGAGAATTCTTTAAACCTTATACACATGGAAGAACGAGCTTCAACACAATCTGCCCTCACCAGCACAACAAAATACAGGAGGTGGTGGACAGAGTGACTCTCATTTAACCAGCTGGTGGGAAGGAATCACCAAAGAAAGACCCAACAAAAATCAAAACCCAAAGATAAACACAAAGCCAACTTAAATGTAAGCACAAGACCAGTGAGCTTGGGAGATCAAGGAAACTGCACCACTGAAACCCACGGCTATTCTACTAAAGAAGTTCACACCACAAACCCAGGGAACCAGAACTGATCAATTTAAGAAGCTGAGGCTAACAAGAAGAGTCTCACAAACAATGGGAAGACAAAGAAACAATCCCCAAATGAAGGGAAAGGAGGAAGCCTCAGAAAGAATGCTGAATGAAATAGAGGCAATTCAACTATCAATATTGAGTTCAAAGCAGTGATCGTCAGGAAGCTCAATGAGCTCACAATGAGCTACTAGAAAGTACAGGGAAGTTACAATGAACTCACTGAAAACTACAACTGCAAAAAAAAAAAAAATGGAAACAGAAACCCTGAACAAGGGCCAAGAGGAAATGAAGAATACAATTTCTGAACTGAAGAACACAGTAGAAGGGATGAAAGCAGGATCGATGAAGCAGAAGATCAGATCAGTGAGCTAGAGGACAAAGTAGAAGAAAACACCCAGAAAGAGCAAGGAAAGGAAAAGAGGCTCAGAAAGAAAGAAGAGGGATTAAGAGAAATGCAAGACAATATGAAATGTAATGATATCCGTATGATAGGGATACCAGAAGGAGAAGAAGAAGAACAAGGGATAGAAAACCTATTTGAAAAAGTAATGAAGGAAAACTTCCCTAATTTGATGAGAGAAAAAGTCACACAAATCCAGGAAACACAGAGAGTCCCAATCAAGAGGAACTCAAAGAGACCCACCTCAAGACATATCATAATTAAAATGACAAAATTTCAAGACAAAGAGAGAATCTTAAAGGCAGCGAGGGAGAAACAGGAAGTAACATACAAGGGAGCCCCCATAAGGCTAACAGCTGACTTCTCAATGGAAACGCTCCAAGCCAGAAAAGAATGGCAAGCAATATTCCAAGTAATGAGAACCAGAGGTCTGCAACCAAGGCTACTTTGTCCAGCAAGGCTCTCAATCAAGATAGAAGGCCAAATAAGAAGCTTCTCAGACAAAACAAGTCTAAAAGAATACACCTCCACTAAACCAGCTCTGCAAGAGATGCTAAAGGGACTGCTTTAAGGAAAGAAAGGAAAAGAGAGAGTGAGAGGGGAACACACGTACATAAAAGGCAATGAATAAGTACCTATCAATAATAACCTTAAACGTAAATGGGTTAAATACTTCAATCAAAAGACATAGAATAGCTGATTGGATAAGAAAACATGACCCACACATATGCTGCCTACAAGAGACCCAGCTCAGGATAAAAGACCTGCAGAGGCTGAAAGTGAAGGGGTGGAAACAAATTTTCCAAGCAAATTGACAGGAAACAAAAGCCGGGGTAGCAATACTCATATCAGACAAAATAGACTTTCAAAAAAGGACCATAAAGAGAGACCCAGAAGGTCATTTCGTAATACTCAAGGGAAGAATCCACCAAGAAAACATAAATATTGTAAATATATATGCACCCAACATAGGAGCACCCAAATACATAAAGAAAATCTTAGAGGACTTCAAGAAAGATATTGACAGCAACACAATTATAGTGGGGGATTTTAACACCCCGCTGTCAAAAATGGACAGACCTTCCAAACAAAATATCAACAAAGATATTGTGGTGTGGAACAATACCCTAGATGAAATCGGCTTTACTGATATATACAGAACCCTCCACCCCGAAGAAGCTAAATACACATTCTTTTGAAATGTAGATGGAATATTTTCAAAGATTGACCATATGATAGGACACAAAACAAGCCTCAACAATTTCAAAAAAATTGAACTCATACCAAGCATTTTCTCAGATCACAAAGGACTGAAGCGAGAAACCAACCCCAAGGAAAAAAACCCAAAACACTCAAAATCATGGAGATTAAATAGCATGCTATTAAACAATGAATGTGTCAAGAATGATATTAGGGAAGAAATCAAAAGGTTTCTGGAAACAAATGAAAACAAACTCACAACAACCCAAAACTTATGGGACACAGCCAAGGCAGTCCTGAGAGGGAAGTTCATAGCGCTACAGGCCCACCTAAAAAAGTTAGAAACATCCAAAACAAAACAACCTAAGCCTACGTCTACAAGAACTCGAGGAACAACAACAAAGACAGCCCAGAGCAAGCAGAAGGAAGGAAATAACCAAGATCAGAGCAGAATTAAATGACAAAGAGACTAAAAGCACAATTCTAAGGATCAGTGAATCCAAGAGCTGGTTCTTTGAAAAGATAAACAAAATCGACAAGACTTTAAGCAGACTCATCAAGAAAAAAAGAGAGAAGACCCAAATAAACACAATCAGAAATGAAAGAGGAGAGATTACAACAGATACCACAGAAATACAAAGGATTGTAAGAAATTACTACAAACAACTGTATGCCAAAAATTTGAAAACCTAGATGAAATGGACAAATTTCTAGAAAAATATAATCTTCCAAAATTCAATGGAAAAGACGCAGAAAGCCTGAACAAACCAATAACAGCAAAAGAAATTGAAGCAGTAATCAAAAAACTCCCAAGACACAAAAGCCCTGGACCAGATGGTTTCACAGGAGAATTTTACAAAGCATTTAAGGAAGAACTAACCCCTATCCTTCACAGACTATTCCAAAAAATCCAAAAAGATGGACGACTCCCAAACTCTTTTTATGAGGCCAACATCATCCTAATCCAAAAACCAGATAAAGACACAACAAAGAAAGAAAACTTCAGGCCAACATCGCTGATGAACATTGACCCTAAAATCCTCAACAAAATATTGGCAAACCGCATTCAACAGTACATTAAAAAGATCATACACCAAGACGAAGTGGGATTCACTCCAGGGATGCAGGATGGTACAATATTTGCAAATCAGTAAATGTAATACATCACATAAACAAAAGCAAAGACAAAAACCACATGATCATATGCATAGATGCGGAAAAAGCATTTGATAAGGTACAGCACCCATTTATGATAAAAGCACTCAGCAAAGTGGGAATAGAAGGAGCATTCCTCAACATAATAAAGGCCATATATGAGAGACCTACAGCCTACATCATACTCAATGGGCAAAAATTAAAATCTTTTCCACTAAAATTAAAAAAATTAAAATCTTTTCCACTAAGGTGTCAGGAACAAGACAAGGCTGTCCACTTTGACCACTTCTATTCAATATAGTACTGGAAGTTTTAACCACAGTGATCAGACAAGAAAAAGAAATAAAAGGCATCCAAATCGGAAAGGAGGAAGCAAAACTGTCACTATTTGCAGATGACATGATAGTGTACATAGAAAATCTTATAGACTCCACCAAAAAGCTGCTTGACCTAATAAATGAATTTGGCAAAACAACAGGATACAAAGTCAATATCCAGAAATCAAAGGCATTTCTGTACAACAACAATGAAACAGCAGAAGCAGAAATCAAGAAGAAAATCCCATTTGAAATAGCAAAAAGAAAAATAAAATACCTAGACATAAACCTAACCAAACAGGTAAAAGACCTGTATTCAGAAAACTACATAACACTCAGGAAAGAAATAAAGGAAGACACAAACAAATGGAAACATACACCGTGTTCATGGATTGGAAGAATTAATATCATCAAAATGTCCATACTACCAAAAGCAATGTACACATTCAATGCAATACCTATTAAAGTACCAATGGCTGACTTCACAGACATAGAACAAACACTTCAACAATTTATATGGAACCATAAACGACCCCGAATAGCTGCTGCAATTTTGAGAAAGAAGAGTAAAGTAGGAGGGATCACAATACCTGACACTAAACTATACTACAAGGCCACTGGAATCAAAACAGCCTGGTACTGGCATAAAAACAGGCACATGGTCCAATGGAACAGAACAGAGAGCTCAGAAATAAACCCAAGTCTCTACAGTCAATTAATATTTAACAAAGGAAGCAGCAACATGAAATGGAATAAAAATAGCCTCTTCAACAAATTGTGTTGGGAGAACTGGTCAGCTACGTGCCAAAAAATGAAACTCGAGCACCAACTTAAACCTTATACAAAAATAAATTCAAGGTGGATAAAAGACTTAAATATAAACCGTGACACCATTAAAGTCCTAGAAGAGAATGTAGGTAGGAAAATCTCAGATATTTCATGGAGAAACTTTTTTACTGACATGTCTCCTAGAGCAAGGGACATAAAGGAAAGAATAAACAAATGGGACCTCATCAAAATAAAAAGCTTCTGCACAGCTAAAGAAAACAGTCTCAAAATAAAAAGAGAACCAACTGTATGGGAAAACATATTTGCCAATGATACCTCAGACAAGGCTTTAATCTCCAAAATATATGAAGAATTTACATGACTCCACTCTAAGAAGACAAGGAACCCAATTAAAAAATGGGCAAAGGACTTGAACAGACACTTCTCCAAGGAGGACATACAGAAGATCCAAAGACACATGAAATAATGTTGAATATCACTAGCTATCAGAGAGATGCAAATTAAAACCACAATGAGATACCACTTCACACCAATCAGAATGGCCATCATAAACAAAGCAACAAACAACAAGTGTTGGAGAGGTTGTGGAGAAAAGGAGTCCCTAGTGCACTGTTGGTGGGACTGCAGACAGGTACAACCACTATGGAAAGCAGTATGGAACTTCCTCAGAAAACTAAAAATGGATGTGCCTTTTGACTCTGCAATTCCACTGCTGGGACTATCTCTTAAGAACACTAAAACATCTATACAAAAGAACCTTTCCACCCCGATGTTCATAGCAGCACAATTTATAATAGCTAGATGCTGGAAGCAACCTAGGTGCCCATCAGTAAATGAATGGATCAAAAAACTATGGTACCTTTACACAATGGAATTCTATGCAGCAGAAAGAAAGAAGGAGCTCCTACCCTTTGCAACAGCATGGATGGAGCTGGAAAGCATTATGCTAAGCTAATCAAGCCAGGCAGTGAAAGACAAATACCAATATGATCTCACCTTTAACAGGAATCTAAGCAACAAAGCAAAGAAACAAGCAAAATATAACCAAAGACACTGAAATAGGGGACAGACTGACAGTGACCAGAGGGGAGAGAAGAAGGAATTTCAGGGGAGAATGGGAAGGGTTTACAGCAACAAATTTAAAGGACACATGGCCATAAACTAAGGGGAGGGTTGTAATGGGAGGGAAGTGGGGAGGTTTGGGTGGGTGGGCTGGAATGGGAGTAAAAGGGAGAAAACTGTACTTGAACAATGATTAAAATTTTTAAAAAATGACACTTTTATCAATATCAAAAAAAACCCAAAATCTTTTTATACAAAATAAAGAAAAAAAAAGAAAAAACACATAAGCTATCTTTACAGTATAGAGTTCTACTCAATGAACATGATATATGCTGTTGTCCAGTTAGTTTTTTAAAGATGTTTCTTAAAAATGTTTAATATTTTTTCTGTATAGAAATTTTGAATATGTTTTTATATACACAGGATTCAGCAGCAGTAAGGCTTGATTGAGTGCAGTTGGTAGGGTACATGAATGTCTCGCACCAGATGGATAGCAATTTGAACATTTCGCCTCAAATGTCATATGGTGTTTGTGAAATTATTATGTTACAGAGTTACATGCTTATGATTTTTTAATAAAAGTGGGGCATTATTTGTGCTGGAGCCTCTATATTTCCATTACTGGATTTTTTAATCCTATTTTAAGTGGTATCGTTTTTTAAATTTCATTCTATTTGTTGGTAGTGAATAGAAAACCGGATATTTAGTCATTACCTTGGTAAACATGTACATTAAATCTAAACATAGAGCTGAATAAAATTATTAGTGCACTTACCATAGTGGCTACATATAGAATGTGGCCCTTGTCAGATTTACAGCATCTTTTCTTCTGGCACACACAAAATGTTTACAAAGTTTGACTATATTTGGGGCCATTAATCAACTGGCAAAGCATTTCTGAACATTAAAAAAATGTAGTCATCATGTTCTCTAACCACAATACAATTAACCAAGAGGCCAACAACACAGATAATTAGTTCTCAAACACCTGTTGGTTCCTGCTTGGTATTTTCTCATTACCATGGGTTTTATAAATGTAGCTATGGATCTTAGATAAATTAATATTACGTCTTCTTTATTCTGTACCTTGAACCAGTGACTGACGTCAGAATTGACGGGAAAGGATTTGTGCACGAGCCACTGAGCACGACAAGGGTGCTCAGCTTGCCAGAGAATACAAAAAGCCCCAACTAGCTGCAAGCTTATTAATCATGTTGGGTAGTGTGGGAGGAGGAAGGAGAGGGAGGAAATGAAATAATCACTAATATTTCACATTTTTTGTTGTTAGTATTTATAAATTACAGAAAAGTACCTAAATGATGTGTACAACTCAATGCATTATCACAAAACTAATACACTTGTGTAATTCCACACGTCAAGAAATGGCATGTTATTAGTACCCCACTGACACTCCCACTCACAACTCTTATGTTAAAAACCGACCCGGGGTTTGTTCTAATCAGGCATAGTAAAACATCAGACATAGAAATGATTGCCACAAAGGAAGAATTTAAATTCACAGATGCTTAAAAATAGGAGGCATTTGATACCACACCACATGGGCCCTGGGAAGCACCAGGAGGCAAAGAGGGGAGAAGGAAGACCATGGCCCAGAGCTTTTGCAGGGATTCCTGCAGGAAGGAATGGGCAAGGCAGGCTAGGTACACTAAGTTTAGACTAGATAGCTTAAGTAATTTTGGTGGGCTGTACTATCCAAGTGGTCTCTAGTTGTTTGGTGCCTGGAGCTGATGTGGTTTAGAACAGGGGAGATATTGGCTTGGCATGAAGAGTTTGATAAAGGAGATATTTGAGAGTGTGGTCACTGAAATGTATATCAAAGGTACACTGACAGGGCCATCAGGGAGTCACTTGCTATCTCCAGGAATTAGTGCTGGAAGAAGCAGTCTCTCCAACATCGAGAATACGGAAAATAAGGAAATACAGCCAATCCAATCCCCTGATCTCAAACTCCATAGAGCAGTTGTGCCTGTCTTTGAACTTTCTATAAGCAGAACCACACAGCTCTTTTGTGCCTGTGTTCTTTCATTAAACAGTGTATTTGTGAGATTCAGCCATGTTGCTATGTATTGCTGTAGTTTGTTCATTTTCCTTACTGTATATGATTATGTTGTATTTATTTATCTGTTCTGCTGATGGGCATTTATGTGGTTTCTAATGTGGGTGTGATTCAAATCCTGCTGTTATTCTTGTACATGTCACCAGGTGCACATGCTCACAGACATTTTTGTTGGGAAAAATCTCCCCAGGCCTGAAATTCCTGGATTGTAGCTCGGGTACGCATGTGCTCAAGTTTAGTAGACACACCCAATGCTGTACCAGACTGCTGTGCCATCACGAATGTATAAGTATCCCTGACTTTTACTGTGGCCATTTATTTATTTTAATTTTTTATTTTTTAATCCTCACCTGAGCACCTAGTCATTGATTTTCTTAGATAAAGAGTAAAGGGGGAGGAGAGAGAGGGCGAGAGGGAGTGGGGGGGGCGAGAAAGAGAGAGAGAGAGAGAAACACATTGACTGGTTTTCTCACGCACACACCTTGGATGGGGATGGAAACTGCAGCTTGGTGTGTGCCCTGATCAGCGTGGAACCCACAACTCTTTGTGCATGGGATGACACTCCTACTAACTGAGCCACCTAGCCAGGACTACCCATTTATATTTTAAAGCCACAAGTGGAACACTCCAATGTGTTTTGACAGAATAGCTACTTTGCCTCAACCCTGTACAGTAAATGTACTGATTGACTGATATATTAAGAGCAATTTTGTCTGAACCTTATATGTATTAATTTAGAAAATGGCTTCATTTTATATTTAACCCACATTGCTAACTCGAGGTAAGCACAAATACAAAATGTCAGCAGAAAACACAAAATTAAAAATGTTTTTTTCTTTATGTGTCTTAGATTTTAATTTTAACAGCTTAGTGCTATTGGGGACTACCCTGCCTGGTCTCAGGAAGCTGTACCCCGCCGCCCCCCCGTGACTTAGGCTGAGTGAGAGACCTCTGGACAAGGAGACAAAAACTTATTTCCCTGGCATGAACGCTGCCTGTTCTGTGCATAAACCTTCTAAGCTTGATCAGTGAGCCAATGACGGGTGAGACTTCCCAAGGAGGGAAATGTCTAAGACAGGCATGATCACGTGGAGCCTTCTGGGAAGATACTTCAGGCTGAGGAAATGAAGGGGTAATGGACATCAACCCTTGCCCCCTCGGCTTTCTCAAAGCCTGAGTCCTTGTTCTGAGAAGTGAGAAATCCAAGTCTCCTGGCTGCTTTTGTCTTCTCTGTTAACTCAGGCCTGCGGAAATAGCAGGGGCAGTGCAGCCCACACCAGAAATGGCGGACTCCCAGGGTAATCAGCCCTGGGAGATAGAATATGCAAGGTCCTGTGAGATCTGTTTGCTGGAGGATGTTATTAGATTAGAATTGGAAGGCACAGACAGGAAACCAAAACTAGCCCTTTGAGCCTTGTTAGACCTTTCAAATGATAAAATTCCAAGGTCTGCCCAGAATCACAGCGGGGGTCCTGTCTGCACCATTGTAAGTCACCTACTTCTTTTGATCTTTTCTGCCAGACTGTGAATCCACAAACTAAGTCTGGATTCTCAATAAAAATCTGCTTGGGAATGGATATGAGGCACTTTCCACTGGGGAGAGTGGCCATTCTGTCCCTATTTCCCCACAGGACCTGGTTGTCTCTGTGTATGTTTTTCTCATGTTTTGACGAGCATCTGCAGGAGAAATGGATGTGGGGAAGATCCCGCCTCTGGGCTGTAACCTTGGCGTGTCACCCGTGGATGGGGTCTCAAGGTGGTTTCTGCTTGCCCTTGGTTAGAAGTCTCCTCTGCAGGTAGTCTTTGGTTGGTTATTTTGGGTGGGTGTTCCCCTTTTTAGTTTTATTTCCAGTTTGGTTCTCAAAGGAGGTACAAGAAAGATCCTCCTACTTTGCCACCGTCTTGCAAGCACCCACTGAACTTCAATATTTTATTGCATAGTAGCCCAGCCACTATAATAACTCCAGCTTTATTAAGTAAGGTTTAAAAAAATAAACACTTAATGCTAGACCTACAGTAACTTGCTAAAATTATAATCATCAATGGCAAATACTAATAATTTTTGACTTAGTCATAAAGCTTTTTTCATGAATATCTTTTCTTCTTTCTTCCTGCTCTCCAGGGTGCATATGGATGAATCCTGCTGCTCCTTTCCTGGGAGCATGTGTCTCAGTGCTGCCGTGAGACATTCAGAGGCCAGCCCCTGATGCCCACCTGAAGGCTGTAGACTCCAGCTTATTTGTAGAACATTGTTGATAAATTATGCTAGACACACAACAAACACTTAGAGGGAACCAGCAGCAATGGGGGGGGGGGGGTTATGTAATGATTCAGGCTGTGTAATCAAACTGCTGGTTCCAGTCCTGACTTAATCAATGGTGAGTGCCTGTTGGATTTAGAATAAACTCAGCCTACTCACCTCTAAGGCAAGGTAACTGCACTGACCCCAGTGTGTTGTTGTGAGGATTACATGAGATAATGTGTGTGAATTGCTGTAAGCAGTTCCTGGCACAGAGAAGGGCTGGCCGTTGTGGCACAAAGCTGGGTACAGGAGGCAGGTCCTGGAGTGTGTCTGTGTGCCTGCTGTGGCAGTGTTCCTCAGGGCCACCAGTCATGAGCCCAGGCAGCCAGGATTGGCTTCTCTGTGAGCAAATCAGTGTATTAGTTTTTCACTGCAGCTGTAACAAATTACCACAAAGTCAGTGGCTAAAAACAATTGAAGTTTATTATTTTACAATTCTGGAGGTCAGAAGTGCAGGAACAAGTAGGAGAGCTGGTTCTTTCTGGAGGCTCTGGGGCAAAATTCCTTTCCTTACCTTTATCAACTTAGAGGCCACCTGAATTCCTTGGCTGGTGGCCCTCCATCTCTCTGA
Source organism: Phyllostomus discolor (assembly GCF_004126475.2). Taxonomy (NCBI): domain Eukaryota; kingdom Metazoa; phylum Chordata; class Mammalia; order Chiroptera; family Phyllostomidae; genus Phyllostomus; species Phyllostomus discolor. The sequence continues at coordinate 93,742,842 of NC_040907.2, read as the reverse complement.
CTTTTCTGCTGTCATCCCATCTTTTTCTCTGATTCTGACCCTTGTGCTTCTATCCTATAAAAACCTTAGGATTACATTGAGCCCACCCAGATAACCTAGGATAATCTCCCCAACTCAAAATCCTAAACTTGATCTCATTTGTAAAGTCATTTTTGCCATGTCACAGTCTCAGGATCCAAGGATTAGGATGTGGACATCTTTGCAGGGCTGTTACTCTATTGACCACACCCAATGTCTACTGCCAGGGGCATCAACAACTAGGTGGCTAAAAGAGGCCTTGGTGGATGTGCTTCTGGGTTAAGCTTTAGGTCCAGACTCTCCCTGATGACCCTTTACACCACAGTCTTGCCTGTATAGCAGGAAATATGTTTTTCTCGACCCTGAGCCTCTCCTCTGCTCCGGCCATGGTCTTCATGGGAACAAAAGGAAACACCGCTGCCCAGATGGCCCAGGTATGCATGGCTCTTACAGGGGAAGAACAGTGGCATGTTTTCTTATTTCACAGAGCTGATATTTTCAAACCTTCACACCAGCTGATGAAAGTCAATGTGGCCCCTAGGTGGCACATGGGGCACTGTGCTGATAGACAAAGGGCAGACATGGGTAGAGAGGTGCCTTACAGACCAGGGCATTACGCATAGTGTTTGCAGAAGAAATCAATAATATGGTTATTTTCTCTATACAAAAGCAGAATATATTATGGTAAAATAGTATCTTTGATAAGTAAGGTAAAACTACAACACTATTTCACAAAATGTCAAAGGATTTCAAATTTTTTTTATTTTAAACTTTGACTAAAAGTACGTTTAGAACTGAAATGCAGCTATTGAAATAAACTTCCTATAAAATGGGTCATTCTTAGTCTGTGATTATGCATAGTGGAAGAAAAATAGAACACCAATGAGAACTATCTTCTGAAGTTATTTAGTGGGAATATATAATGTATGCTCTCAAATGGGTCATGTGTGACCTTATGTATGAATAAGGTAGTAGGTAATACTTTAGGGACGTATTGTGTTTTAGATTTCTTTGACAATCTGGCAAAAGTTTCCTAAAATTTCCATATGCACAGCATTTTGCAAGTAATATCAGTAAGTGCAGGGATGTTACACTGAAGTGTATCCATGGACCCCAATTGGGGTTCCCCTGGTTCTTTCTTCCAGCTCACAGGAAGTGGGAGGCAGTGGGCTGGGGTGGGAGGGAGATACACGAACAATGTAATTGTCATTCTGACTTGACATTTAAGTCACTTTCTGTTTTGGAGAACTGTAAAACTACAGACACAACACTTTCACTGTTATTTCTGCTCTTTCTTATATTTTGGGGGGATTATGTTGGATAAAATCCCAAAGAATAATTTTTTTTGTTGGCCTCCTATCATCATGTTTTCCTGACATAAATACATCTGCTACACTGGTTTTCAGCTGGGGCAGTTGCACCCCTCCAAAGACGTTCGTCAGCATCAGCAGACCTTTGTGGTTGCCATAACTGAGGAAGTGCTACTGGCATCTGGTGGGTAAAAGCCAGGGATGCTGCTAATCATCCTTCGATGCACAGGACTGCCCCCTCAATGAGGGGTCACCTGGTCCCAAATGTCAGCAGTGCTGCAGCTGAGAAACCCTGTGTTAGAATTAAAGTCCTTTTCCGTATAGAACCCATATAACATTTCATGCAGGCATTTGTTTGGAGGTTATTCTTTGGGCAGTAGAAGGTGTCATTGGAAACTAGTGGTGGTGTTTTCTGTGAACAGGCACTTTCTGTAATCACAGATGGGAAAGCTCACCAAGGTTTCCAGTCACTTCTCAAAGAAGTTAACAAACACAGCATGGACCATGTTCTTAGACATGCTGACAAAGTCCTTGAGGAAAAAGTATTTAAATTTCTTTTCAGGAAGTATTCCTCATATATTGATGAAAACAGAAATAAAAAAAGAAATTACAGAAGAGCAGACAGGGAAGTATAACTTTACTGCCTTAAAAACAGGCTTAGAAATACTCTTATGAAGTTAATTTTTAATTTTAATATAACTTCTGAATTATGTGTGTTTTATTGTTTCTGACATATGTCTTCATGGTGTCAGTCTCAATGTGTACACCCCACTACACCCTCACCTGCTTCTTTCCATTGACTCCCTATTTCTCACCATGATGTAGAAGGCAGAAGTTCAGCCATCCTGGGTTCTTTCCAGTCTTACCTCTGGTTGTGGGGTTGGTGTTCTCTTTAGGTCTCTTAAGTTTTCTGTCTCTTCTGAGGCTCACTCTTATCATCTGGGTTCAGTGTCTCACCATATTTCCTTCATTGTTATTTAAATTGCTTTTTAACTGGCCTCTCGAAGTCCAGTCTGGTTCCCCACTTTGTCTCAGAAATCCACACTGAAACAGTAGTATTTCTAAATAAAAATCAGTTTGGGAAACTCAGGCTTTAAATTTGAATAGCTCTTACAAAATGTTTAGTCCAGAAAAACTCTTGCATAATGCACTAAGTGAAGTCCAAAAAAATTCTGTCATGTAGTGTTGGGGCCCACTTTGTGTGGTATCAGAGATTGTAGTCCTGCGCAAGCTAGGCCTTGAAAGAGGCCTGTAAGACTTGACCAGAAAACTGGAATGCAGGAGGCAGGCACGACCGAATGCTACCACTGAGAGTTCCTGTGGGAAATCGGGCCTGAAGAATATATTGTATCCTTCGTAGCTTGCTTTGCTTTGATATAAACCAGATGTTTAAGTTCAAAGCAGAAGGAGTGAACTCCTTATCTCATGAAACATGACTTAAGGATCATGTGGTGTCAGCATGAACAACAGACACTGACCTGAGGCAGATCTCTGTGTTTCTTCAATTGTTATATGTAGATAATATGTGTTTTCTATAACTATAGCCTTTGGACATTGATTGATGAGCTATGCATGCATGCTGTATACCCCTGCACATACTGATCCCAGTAAAAGCCGTTTCGGAGAAGGGCTCGGGGCATTCTTCACTAGAGGGAATCACCACCTTCTCTCCCACCAGATGGATTGTGGCCGGGCCAACTAATTTCATCAGTGACTGGAAGAATTCCGTGGGATGGGGTTCACCTCATTGTAGTGTGCAGAGTGATGTTATTGTGCGATGAATGGACTGGTAAGTGATCCTGCTCATTTGATTGATTCTCAGGACTGAATGTTACTCAGTAAGCTCAATATATCATCGTCATCACCACTCTCATTGCCACCCCATGGAGATGACTTATCTGGGCTGAGATCTCATTTAGGGATAATTCTAGGGCCTTTGGCTGGTTGGGTCTTCCTGGTTGGTGATTCCAGGAACCTACTCGTTAATTGGTGTTCATTTTGAACATTAGCCTGATCTTCCAATGTTGTAGAATATTGAGAACACAGAACCACCTGCCACCCTTCTTGACTGCTAGTCTTATCATCCCCTATACTTCTTTCTTCTAGAGAAGCTGAAGAAACAGGAGATGTGCAGAAAATGAGGAAACAGTTGCCGAGTGCTTTATACCTAAGTCCAGGTAATTGGGGTGGTGGGTAGTTATAACTGGGTTTTAGTGTATTGGGTACAGACCCTTCATGATTTGGTTTCAACTTGTGTTTCAAGGTTGTTCTCTGCCTTTATGTTCTCCCTAAACCCTCATTTCCTGTCCTGGGCACACACACACAGCGCTCTTCAGACTGATCCCAGTCTATTCCATGCTTCCTGTTCTCTTAAGTTATTATCGTGATCCAGGTCTAAAATCCTGTTTTCATCTTTGTCCAATTGGAGAGCTATACTAGTTTTTGGTAATCACATCCCACTGTGAAACCTCTCAGTAATTCAACAGTAAGTTTCATATACTGTGGGTGATGCCACTAATACGAAAATTGGTAGAGTTAGACTGTTTGAAAGCTATGTATCTAGCTGAAGAGACAGGAGATTCCATAGAAAGTCTGAACAGATATTAAGTATCTGACAGGGATATTCTTTGAGTGTAGGGGTGTGGCTGCCACCATCTCTTTTCCCATAAAAACTTGACAGCATATTTGTGTATTTTGGTCTTTTTCATCAGACTGAGCAAATTCTGGTCAAATATCCTATCTTCAGCTTGGTACCAGGCACAGCATCAAGTTAGTTATTGAGTCTGTGACTGTGACTGTGTCACAGACATGATTGATGGTGTGAGTGTTTGGTTTGGCAGACTTCAAGTTAGAAAGGAAAGAAAGGCTGAGTTTGGCTGGGGTGTTGTCTTCTCAGGGCCAGTGGTATGAACTGGTTATCTGAGCTCTCTTTGTGTGTGTGCTTGCCAAGTTTTCAGGCCAAAAACACAATTCTGGATTTTCTTTTGTGCTCATCAGATCATGAAATGGTAATTTTTTTTAAAAAATACTTTTTTATTTTTTAATTATGATTGACATATAATGTCTACTAGCCTCAGGTGTACTACCCAACAACTTTACATTACTTATGAAGTGATCACTCTGATAAAACTAGTACCCATGTGAAACCATATGTAGGTATTGCAAAAATATTGACCATATTCTCAATGGTACAGTTTACATCCTGTAGAGAGTGGTGGGTAAAAGTAGGTCAACAGTTGATTGTATTGAAAGTACACAAAAATTAATACATAATAATACAAGAATAAACTGTGTTTTGCATACTCACAACTGTAAACCTACTTTACCTCACCTCTGTACTATATACCGTTCTGTAGCTACCATTTTGTACTTCTTAATTTCTTCATCTTTTTCACCATCCCAATAAGTGCCTCCCATTCTGGCAACTATCAAAATGTTCTCTGTATCTACAAGTATGTTTCCATTCTCCTTGTTTCTTTATGCTGTTTTTTAGTTTCCACATATAATCGAAACCATATGGCATTTGTTTTTCTCTCTCTGATTTACTTCATTCAGTGCACTACCATCTAGGTTCATCTATGTTGTGGCAGATGGCAAGATTTCATTCTTTTTATGGTTGCGTCATGAAAGTGTAATGTTTGAAAAATACTTCAACCTCCTTTCTCTGGACTTTGCTGGAAACAATACTTCCTCTTTGGAGGCCTTTTTATCTTTTATCAGAAAGGACCCTTAAATATCAACCATATACAGAAATATTTTTTTCAGGTATATGCCACTTAATAAAATAATTTGGGAATCAACCCTGGCTGGTATGGCTCAGTGGACTAAGTGCCAGCCTGTGAACCAAAAGGTCACAGGTTCAGCTCCCAGACAGGGCACATGCCTGGGTTGCAGGCCAGGTCCCCAGTTGGAAGTGCACAAGAGGCAAATGATTAAAGTCTCTTTTACACATCAATGTTTCTCTTCCTCTCTTTCTCCCTTCCTTCCTCTTTAAAAATAAATAAATAAATATCTTTAAGAAATAAAGTAACATGAGAAAGATAACTTATTTTAGAATCTCTCCTCTTGGCCACGTGTATCTTTCGTTAAGCGAAGGGGGGAAAAGCACTACAGCCATTTTCTTAATGGGAGCTCTGTTTTTCCATTCTGGGTCAAGTACATCTTTCACTCCTGGTGAAATTATCTGGTTTGGAAGGAGGTTTCCGCTAAGCCTTGAAGTAAAGAGGCAGTCTGCACATTTGTGTTATTCCATCATGCATAACTTTCATTTACTCAAACACCTTCTTGCAATGTCAGGGTTAACTAGGCCTATTTGTTGCTTTAAAATTTATGGCTCTACCACCCAGAACAGAAGAAAAAAGCGTTACCAGCTGTGAAGGCTAACTGTAAACGCCTTTCCTACTCCTTTTTGAATGTGATTATGGTAGCGATCAATAGCATGGATTTGGGCTCGCACAACCTAATAATAGTGTTACCGAACAACAAGGGGGCCAAGAGGGGCTGAAATACTATTACCTGAAAGGAACCCCCCAGGTTTGTTATGTCCGCCGCCAGAGGAAAGACGCCTCTCAATGCCAGAGATTCGTGAAAGGAAAGGAAATGTTTATTTAATGCTATACAAATTTAAAGTAGTGACCTAATGTGTTCATGAAAATCTGAAAGTCCCTTAAAACACCCACAAACACACACAGTTCTTCCTTCCCCCCTTTGCCCAGTCTGGGGTACTGTATCTCAGGAAAAGAAATAGAAGTCCGTGGCTCAGGTAGCCCCCAGTTCTTCCCAGTAATCTGTCTTGGATGGTAGGCCTCCCTTGGTTCCCGGCACCATCAGTTATGTTTCAGGGATCTCTGCTAAAGCCAGGTGGTGGTTCCCCCTTCTAAAGCTGCAGGGGTCCCCACTCTGGCAAAGCTGTGAGGTTCTGTCTCCCAGGGCCACAGGAGTCCCCACTCAGCCAAAACTGCATGGATCTACCTGCACAATGGCTGCTAGGAATGGGGTCTCCACTCTGCCAAAGCTGAGTGGCGGTTCTCCGCTAAAGCCGCATGGTGAGTCTCTCTTGTAGGGTTGTGGGAGTCCCCACTCTGCTAAAGACCAAGTAGTTCTCTCCCTTCACAACAGCTGCCGAGTCCGGGTTTAAATCTCCGCACCAATCTTCCCCTTCAGCCCCATTTCCGACTCCTCCCACAGTCGGCTACACTTGCTAGCCCTCTCATATCCTTCCAGCTTTACTGGGCTGCCATTGTGAGTCTGGGCAGGCATGGCCCCATATCATGGAGCCAATCTTTTCCAAGCTCCTATGCAGGTGCTGCAACTTGGGGGAACTGCCTCCCAGTTGCGTCTTGGGGAGAAGTTACTTCCATTCCCCTGGTTCAAAGCATGGACACAGCTATTTAACATATCTCTGTAACCAGCTGAAGGTTATAGATATGTTAAATGACCACACCAGAGGTTAGCTGCAAAGCTGTTGCTATGCAGAACATCTCTCAATGGCCCTGCTTCATTTGTCCCTTCCCCCATCTCACACGTGAAGGGGAAGGGGTGAAGACATCTCAATATTTCCTGTACACCCTGAGTTCTGGGCCCCATTCCAAATCCCTATTTGCGGCCCCCCTCTTGGCTGCACCCTGTTACAATAGCACACTGCTCAAATAGCACATTTCTGTATATGGTTGATATTTAAGTGTCCATAAAACTATGTTATATTTGATGCAAGCTTTCAAAATAACTTATCCTACACATCTTGTACAAGTTCCTTTCCCCCCAAAACCAAAGATGTAAAATCAATGATATAACTGGGCAACAGGATAAAAGTATACGTCCTTTTGTCCTAAAATATTTTTCTAAATGGAACCTTCCCTCCAAAGACCTGAATATTACTTGATGGTCTTTTAAACTTCGAGCAATAATTTTAAGGACCATGAGAGTGTTTCTCTATGCAACTTCTCAAAAGAATCCCCACCACCACCACAAGTTCTCCCAAAAGTGGTATTGAGAGTTTATGCCTCCATTTTCAAACTCATTTTCTCTAATCTGGTAATATTTCATCTGTGGGAACAATAACATATTGTACTGAACACTAGGGTGAACTGATTAAGATTTTATACTTATCAGTCTGTAGACATAAAACCTCCCTTATCTGTTGTACCTTACGGGTTCTTCCCTTGAGATGTATTATTTTATGGTAGACTGAGGTCATTATTCAGTAATCTAACTTTAAGTTTTCAGTCATTAAGAGAAAGAGACAGTTCATATGATATTTAGGCAATGTAAGTTTAAAATAGGGTGCATTTGCTGGTACACACTTGTAGGAGACTGTTCTGAGTGGCGTGGGCCCAGCTCCCACTTGGAGATGCGCAGGACCCACGCCCATGGATAGGTTCTCCCCGGGGGGAATCAGGTCTGCAATGTGCCTAGGCTGCTTTGAGTCTTGCTTTTGCTAAAAAAAACTCCCTCACCCTGAATTGAGGATCTTTGCTGCAAAGTAACTTCCTAAAATCCATGCTAAACCTTCCAAGGATGAGTGTAACTGGTTCAAACACTTTTGCCTTTTCATTTGCAAATGTCCCTCTTCTCTGATGTGATTAGCAGCACTGGCTCCTTTGTTTTTCTGCAAAAGGTAACCACCTAAAGTGAGCCTGTGCATAGTAAATGAGGACCATCATGTAATGTGCTGGAGAGATAGAAATAAAGGCTGTCATGCTGGAAGGCTGCAGCATTTTGCTCCTCTTGAGAGCTAAGCCGCTCACCCTTTTCCTCCACAGGACTTGGTAGTTTGTGTAAATGTCTCTTCCCCATCCACAATGTCGTGGACTCCATGAGCTGGGGTCCACATCACATACCCAGTACCTGTTTGTGGAGAACCTGCACATGGTCACTCGGCTTCCCAGTGATAACACCCATCTGGCCATACTGAGTGAGCCTTGGACAGTGAGCCTGAGCTCATTTCTTTAAATCCATCAACTGGGGAACATTTGAGAAGTTTCAAACTTTGGGTTATTACAAATTGTAATAAATGAACACTACTGTGTGTTTATTTTGTGAACATATGTGCTCATTTCTACTGGGTATCCAAGAGCGGGATTGCTTGTAATGACAAATTTTGATATCCAAAATTGTAAGGACATTATTCATTATTTGAAGGAGCAGCATATTTGAAGGCTTAATGTTTCCTGAACAAGAGTCTCAAACAATGCAATAGGTTTTGATCTAGGAAATGTTTCTCAAACATTAATGTGTATAATTGTTATGGGCTAAGTTGTGTTTCCTCCCAATTCATATGTTGAAGTCCTAACCCCAGGAACTCAGTGTTCCTGCACTTGACACAGTCTTTAAAGACGTTATTGAGTAAAAATGTTATTAGGGGGAACCCTAACCCAATGAATGATGTTCTTAGAAGAAATGTGAACACATATGGTGGTAGGACCATGGGAGGACTTTGGGAAATGACACCCACCTAAGAGCCAAAGACAGAGACCTCAGAAGAAACCAACACTGCTGACACCTTGATCTTGGATTTCTATCCTCCAGAATTATGAGAAAATATTTTTTTTGGTTAAACCACCTAATCTCTGCTTCTTTGTAATGGCAGTTCGAGCAATCAATACCAGAATCTCCTGGGATCCTTTTAACGGAGACACTGTACAGTGGGTGTGGCTGTGGCCTGAGAGTTTTTATTTCTAGCAAGACTACACATCGTGCAGACGCTGCTGGACTGTGGACCAGACTTTGAGTAGCAAGATCTAACTAAAGGTGAGGAATTTGCCTGGGACAGGAGTGAGTCCTCTTCCCACAGCACAAGAGTAGAGAGGAGCAAATAAACAGGTGGTGGAGTAGGATCAAGGTTGCTGGCAAATGGCTTTGCAAACCCAGAGGTGGTGTCACAGGTGGGCACAGGTAACCAGGTTCTTAGTGATCGGGACAAAGAATTGAACCGAACACCCAGAGTTCATAGAAGAGAACATGGGAGCAGGCCAACTCCAAGCAGAGATTGACCTCATGGGCTGGAGGGACTTTATGCTTATAGAGCGGATCCTTCCTGGCTAGTTGTGGTGGGCTTTTACTGAGTATATACAAGTAGTTGCATTAAAGCTACTGCGCATGTGGTTTCCCATGATCCTCCCCGACTGGCCACCAGGGAAGAGAGTCCCAAAATGCTAGGGAATTAATTCCCATTTCTCCTGGGGTCCCCCTGTACTAGGTTCACTTTTCTCTAAGCCAGAGAATTATAGCTCTCCATGCTAGAGATTGGTGAAAAAGAAAAGAGTTATTTATTCAAGTTATACAAACTAAAAGTAATGACTTAATGTCTTTGTTAAAATCCCAAAGTCCCTTGAAACACCCACAAACACACAGTCCTTCCTTCCCCCCTTTGCCCAGTCTGGGGTACCGTATCTCAGGAGAAGAAATAGAAGTCCGTGGCTTAGGCAGCTCCTGGTTTTTCCTAGTAATTTGTGCTCAGCTGGCAGTCTTTCCTTAGTTCCCAGTACCACTGGTTGTGTTGCCAGGATCGCCAGCTAAAGCCGCGTGGTGATTCTTTCCATGGCTGTGGGGGGGGGGGGGGGAATCCCTCTTTCTGGGAGAGCGACGGCGGCAGCGGCGGCAGCAGCAGCACCGAGAGGGCTACCGTGGAGCTCATTGTGTCCTGGCCAGAGCAGGTGGCTGCAAGGTTAGCTGAGCCCGAGAGAGGTGAGAGCGCGGGCGCAGCTTGCGGAGGCCTGGCGGTGGCTGCGGCGGCCGGGCAGTGATCCGGTGCTCCTGAGTCACTTACTGGTGGCCCCTTCTCTCGGCCTCGGCTGCAGAGCTGGCTGGGGCTCGGAGCCGGGTGGTAGAGGAGCTGCAGGCGGCTGCATCCCGGACGGTGTCTGCACGGCTGCGGGAGTCCCCGCTCTGCTGAAGCCGCATGGTACTCTCTTCAATGGCCGCCAAGTCTGGGTTTTTAAATCCCGCGCCAATCTTCTTCTGCAGCCCCATTTCTGACTCCTCCCACACTCGGCCTCACATGCCAGAACTCTCAAAGCCTTCCAGCTTTACTGGACCGCCATTGTGGGTCTGGGCAGGTGTGGCCCCATGTCATGGAACCAATCATTTCCAAGTTCTCACACAGGTACAGGCGCAGTAACCAGGGGGAGTTGCCTCCCAGGCTCCGTAACTAGGGAAAGTTACTTCCATTTCCCTGGCTTAGAGCTTGGCCAGAGCTATTTAACATATCCATGCAACCAGCCAAAGGCCATAGATATGTTAAAAGACCACGCCAGAGGGTAGCTGCAAGGCTGTTGCTATGGGAAACAGCTCTCAATGGCCCTGCTCCATTTGTCCCTTCCCCTGGGGTGGAGGGTGAGGACATTCTATATATTTTTCTAATATTTCCTGGACACCTTGAGTTCTGAACCCCATTCCAAATCTCTATTTGGGGACCCTTTGGCTGCACCCTCCTACAAATCCCTCCTTTCAGATATACCCACTTTAAATTCTTTTAAAGGACAATGGACGAAGGTCTCATCTTCTTGTAACTGCTTCTAGCTGGACATGGATGTTGTCCTACCTACCCGTGGGTCAGGGGTGCCCTGAAAGGGGGCGGGGGTGCAGCACAGAGGGAGTTCTTCTTGTAAGGGGAAGGACCTTACAGAATCTTGGTTAGTTGGTTGTCACCATGATGTTGCAGGCTTGGTGTCCAAAGGCTGGCATTACTGGACCATTGGCATCTTGGTTATATTCTGGAGGTGACAGATTTGGAAAGAGTTGGAAGAAACAATTAAATCATAACTACTAAATGACAAAGGCAAGGACTTAAGTAAAGAATGGCTTATCAGGAGGAAAGTGTACAAGGCATGTTACACCTATCCAAAACTCTTGTGGCCTACTATACTTCACTTGGGCTGAGGGGAATATGTTAGGATTTCCCTCCTTTCAGATTTTTGAGCCTTTTCTATCCAAGCCATCAAGACAGAAAAGGGAAAATCAGTTCTAGGTGAAGTCTATAGACTGCCCAAACCGTTTACCAACCCAACCACTTAGTTCAGCCAAACCGTTGAGTCTCAGGGGGCGATGATGAAGATGGGCTCTTTAAATGAGGTTTATATTGCAAGCAATCACTTAGGTAATGAGGTCATAGGCATATGCCCTATGAAAACAGAAGAACACACATGTTAATTCACACAACAATCCCCAAACCAGTCTCTGTGCCTGTGAGACTGTCTTTTGGGAAGACATCCAGTTGCAAGGCCTTTGCTACAATGAACATCTAATAGTGGCAATTTGACAGGTCCCTTATGCCTGTAAATTGAACATCTTTGGTGATATTACAAACCCAGTTTTAACTTTGAAATGAAAATAAACTTTTAAGTCAGTTAGTCGCACCATTATGATATATAATACTGAGCATTGTGATCTTCCTTGAACTACAATTTTTTTCCTTAAGATCACCCTCACTGTTACTAAAGGGACTACTTTGAGTCCCGATTTTAATTTTGACTGTTTGTTTGCATAAACACACCGAGAGCAGCCTGGATCACTTATGATCTTTAAGTCTGCTTTGCTGGAACTTACACAGGGAACCTTTAGATTGACTTCTTAGTCCGCCCCTTGGGGCACAGAAGCAGAGCCACACATCTGCCATCTGGCATTGCCTGTACCAGTTGTCTCACTCAGATCCTTGAGGCTTCCATTGTGCTTGTAGGTTCTTTTTTGGCCATCTTTTAGGAAAGCAACCTTTGTTCCTTCCCTGGAAAGACTACCACGAACCACACAACCAACCAAAGTACCAGGCTTTTCTTGTGGGCTTACACTAGCTTTATAAGTCAATCCTAGTTCCTCAGGGCTTTCCGGTAATGACCAGAACCCACACATGCCTTCTTCAGGCGTGACATTCCAGCCAAAGTCTTGGTTAACAAAACCACTATAATGACTGATCTTATTGGATTTATGCAAAGAAACCTTATGTCATCATTCACTCCTTCAGAATGCCAAATTCTGGAGGGATCAGGTAGGGAGAAAAATATAGAGTGTGAAGGAAAATCCTTTCCCTTCTGATATCCACCAGGCTTCTTAAAACTTTCACTTCCACAGACCTTCTGAAACATTCAAAAACCCTTTATTCTTTTTCATACACTTTCTGATATTTACCAAGATTGCATCTCCATGCCTTATACCTTCTATTACTAACACACACTACATAATTTTTTCTTAACACGTTTACTTGTACAGACTTTCTGCAACATTCACAAACCTTCTATTCTTTTTTCTATACTTTCTGATATCCACCAAGATTGCATCTCCATGCTTTATACCTTCTATTACTAACACCATATAACTTCTTTCTAAAACTTTCACATTTTCATTTAAGTATGTCCCATGGGGCTGAGTTTTTCCTCAGCTGGCAGCTTTAGGTTGCCCATAGCATAAGATGGTGGAGAGGTTGCTCCCTCTAAGGTAGGGGCAGAGACTCCAGAACTCTGGGGTTCCCTTAATCTCCCTTGAGAGACAGGTGGGGAACTAAGGAGGGTATCTTCTAATTGATCAACACTTGGACCTGTAGGTTTTGCCAGGGTGGGGCTGGAGCAAAATGAGGGATCTCGGTACAGAGCCATAAATGCCTGTACGTAAGGAACTTCAGACCATTTGCCTTCCCTCCGGCAGAATAGATCTAGCTGTAGGATAGTATTCCTGCTCCCATTCTCAGGCCATATTTCTCTATCCCTTAATTTATACTGGGGCCAAACAGTGTTACAAAAGAAAACTAATCTCTTTCTTTTTTTAAAAAAAATTTCTGGGTTAAATTTATCCCAATTGCTAAGAATGCAACTCAATGGTGATTTAGAAAGGATGGAAGGTGTGGTTCCCATTTCGACTGTAGTGATCCTAAGAGAGAAGAAACACAAAGATACTCCTTTGCAGACTAGAGGCGTCCCTCTCTTTGCTGCCCTTAGGAGATTCCTAGTGGGCCATGGGCGTCCCCTGGGATCCCACCGAACTACCAGACGTCTCTGGCGAAAGAGATTCTAGTGAGAGAGATACTCCCTTGCAATTAAGAGGCGTCCCCCTTTTCTTGCCTCAGGAGCTTCCTAGTGGGCCACAGGGCGTCCCCTGGGATCCCACCGAACTACCAGACGTCTCTGGCGAAAGAAATCCTAGTGAGTGTCGGCCGACAGAAATCTAAAAGACTTGAGAGAATTGCCACAGTCTACTTTTGTTTCTAACTATTGGGAAGGAACCAGTCCTGCATTCTTGAGCAATTGCCTTTGCCTATAATCCTGACAATCCCAGCCTGTAAACTTTTAGATCTGGGGCAAAGGAAGTGTCTTACTAGGAAAAATAATTTCTGGCCCTGTAAACCATTCAGAGGAGCACCAAGATGATCTTATTATAAAATGACTCTTTTCTAGATCACAAAGAAGACCCTTAAATATTCTATGTAATTTTCCAGAGCTTTAAGAAATTGTACCTGCGTCTGGAGTCTCGCAGAAGGGACCTCAAGAGATGTCCAAAACACCACCCTTCATACTGGAGGCGGATCTCATAGAGGGACAATGAACTGAGAGGGGAAATTAAAATATCCTTATAGGAACAAGTAAACCACTTTAGAATTCCAAATTCAATTAGGTAAGAGTGGCTCTACGCAGCCATTTAGTAACCAGCGACCAGCAGGCACCTGTTGTGCAGTTCTGAGTGATGTTGCTGCTTACAATGATAGTATACACGTGGCAAAGATGGGAGTGGCTCATTCTTGCAACTGTACTTAGCGCTAGCCTGTCAATGACCCCAAGGTAGATATCCTAGTACAAAGACAGCAGGAGCCCTTCATACATAAAAGGCAAGTGGGGTATGAGTGAAGGTATAAAGAACAGAAGTCAGTTGGGGAGGAAAAGCATAAAAGACTATCTGTGGGCCTGATGAGGAGACTGCAAAAGGAAGTCATAGCGCAGGCGAGGTGGTGACTGATATCCCGTATGGAAGGTCCAACTATGCCTCTTGAAGGAGTGGCTGACCTTCCAACAGGGAACATCAGACTCACCGAAATAGAATAGGTGGTAACAGAAAAGGGCATCCTGGGTGTCAGAGCAGCAAAGGGGGCTTACCACTCTGGTGTCTTCTCCTGGCTGGCTCGCCAAAAACTGTCACAGGTGGGCACAGGTAACCAGGTTCTTAGTGATCGGGACAAAGAATTGAACCGAACACCCAGAGTTCATAGAAGAGAACATGGGAGCAGGCCAACTCCAAGCAGAGATTGACCTCATGGGCTGGAGGGACTTTATGCTTATAGAGCGGATCCTTCCTGGCTAGTTGTGGTGGGCTTTTACTGAGTATATACAAGTAGTTGCATTAAAGCTACTGCGCATGTGGTTTCCCATGATCCTCCCCGACTGGCCACCAGGGAAGAGAGTCCCAAAATGCTAGGGAATTAATTCCCATTTCTCCTGGGGTCCCCCTGTACTAGGTTCACTTTTCTCTAAGCCAGAGAATTATAGCTCTCCATGCTAGAGATTGGTGAAAAAGAAAAGAGTTATTTATTCAAGTTATACAAACTAAAAGTAATGACTTAATGTCTTTGTTAAAATCCCAAAGTCCCTTGAAACACCCACAAACACACAGTCCTTCCTTCCCCCCTTTGCCCAGTCTGGGGTACCGTATCTCAGGAGAAGAAATAGAAGTCCGTGGCTTAGGCAGCTCCTGGTTTTTCCTAGTAATTTGTGCTCAGCTGGCAGTCTTTCCTTAGTTCCCAGTACCACTGGTTGTGTTGCCAGGATCGCCAGCTAAAGCCGCGTGGTGATTCTTTCCATGGCTGTGGGGGGGGGGGGGGAATCCCTCTTTCTGGGAGAGCGACGGCGGCAGCGGCGGCAGCAGCAGCACCGAGAGGGCTACCGTGGAGCTCATTGTGTCCTGGCCAGAGCAGGTGGCTGCAAGGTTAGCTGAGCCCGAGAGAAGTGAGAGCGCGGGCGCAGCTTGCGGAGGCCTGGCGGTGGCTGCGGCGGCCGGGCAGTGATCCGGTGCTCCTGAGTCACTTACTGGTGGCCCCTTCTCTCGGCCTCGGCTGCAGAGCTGGCTGGGGCTCGGAGCCGGGTGGTAGAGGAGCTGCAGGCGGCTGCATCCCGGACGGTGTCTGCACGGCTGCGGGAGTCCCCGCTCTGCTGAAGCCGCATGGTACTCTCTTCAATGGCCGCCAAGTCTGGGTTTTTAAATCCCGCGCCAATCTTCTTCTGCAGCCCCATTTCTGACTCCTCCCACACTCGGCCTCACATGCCAGAACTCTCAAAGCCTTCCAGCTTTACTGGACCGCCATTGTGGGTCTGGGCAGGTGTGGCCCCATGTCATGGAACCAATCATTTCCAAGTTCTCACACAGGTACAGGCGCAGTAACCAGGGGGAGTTGCCTCCCAGGCTCCGTAACTAGGGAAAGTTACTTCCATTTCCCTGGCTTAGAGCTTGGCCAGAGCTATTTAACATATCCATGCAACCAGCCAAAGGCCATAGATATGTTAAAAGACCACGCCAGAGGGTAGCTGCAAGGCTGTTGCTATGGGAAACAGCTCTCAATGGCCCTGCTCCATTTGTCCCTTCCCCTGGGGTGGAGGGTGAGGACATTCTATATATTTTTCTAATATTTCCTGGACACCTTGAGTTCTGAACCCCATTCCAAATCTCTATTTGGGGACCCTTTGGCTGCACCCTCCTACAGTGGTGGTGGTATGTGTTTGGGGTGCAAAAGAGGAAGCCCTGATTCATACCATTTTCTGGTATGGTGGTGTAAATACTCTCACCACAATTGACTTTAGGTTACTGGGAATTCAACAAGAGGCTTGCAAAGTCTTGGAAACTGAAGAATGGACTCTCAGTGCAGGTAGGCAGAACCTGCTCCAGCTCCCTGCACAGAATGCTGTGGTGGGCCTGCCTGATTTCCTGTCTTCCCTCATGGGATCTGAAGGAGCTTTCCTCATGGAATCACGAATAAGATCTGTCATAGCTACTTAAGAAGACAATGAGAACTGGGGGTAGAGCAAGTGTCCAAACAGCCGTCATGCACCTTGGCTCCAGGTGGTAAAGAGAAAATCAAGAGCAAATGGAAGTCCCCCCTCCCACCTGCCTTTCTAAATTCTTCCTTATGGACACTGTGAGAGAGTGCTGGCTCCTGGAGGACTAGAAGCTAAGTCCAGGGCAGGCAGCTAGCACGGTACGTGAGGGCAAATGGGGATTCCAAAGCAGAAACCCGGTGATTTTCATTTCTGTTCTCCCCTTTTCTATGCACACCATTCTTCCTGTGCAGATGATCCCCGATTCCCTCCTGTCCTGGCAGTCAGAGCTCTGAGCAATCATTATCTTTGTGTTTCCTCTGTCAGACTATCTTCTGAAGGGCAGGTATGTGTGGGCATTGCACAAATATTCCAATTGGTTATGAGAGTTTTAAAATTAACATTTAAAATGAGTTTAGAGCAGATAGTTCTTCCATAAAATCATGTTAGTCTCACGTGTTTTCTAGGTATTTTCATCTTGTATCCATAGGACAGGGAAAACTAGACAAACTGGTGTGGTTCATAAGAGAAAACCAAATCTGTGGATTGTCCTGCACAAGAACTTACCACCTAGTTCACAGGTGGCGAACACAAGGCCCGCAGGCTGATTCCGTCCCTTCACCTTGTTTTATCCCGCCCGGCACCTTGTTTCTACCTGGGGCGGCACCAAGCTTTCGCTTAACTATTAAGGAGTAGTTACATTTATACAATCCTAAAAATTACATTTGGCCTTTTGAAGGCTACTGCGAGGCTGATGTGGCCCCTGGTGAGAATGAGTTTGACACTCCTGACGTAGTTAATTCGGAGTGTGGGTATGGGAGGTAGGTAGTGAGGTAATAAATGTGTAGGTGGGCATGTGTGCTACATTTAAATTGTAAGATTTGGCTCTGTTTTGCCAGGTGGAAAAAAAACTTACATATGAGAAGTTCAGAGCCTGAAAAAAAATCCAGAAAAGCCAACTGAGTAAACTTCAAGGTATTCTCCCCAGATTAAAGCTGGCTGAGACCTGTGGCTTAGAGTTGGTTCTCTGAAGTTTAGGAAAAACTGGTGCATTTAAGAAGGCAAAGGTGGCCCTGGCTATTGTAGCTCATTGGATTGAATGTGTGTGTGGGCTGCGAACCAAAGGGTTGTTGGTTTGATTCCCAGTCAGGGCACATGCCTGGGTTTCAGGCCAGGTCCGCAGTGGGGGCCACGTGAGAGTCAACTACACATTGGTGTTTCCCTCTCTTTTTCCCCCCGTTTCCCTCTCTAAAAATAAATAAATACATAAGCTCTTTTTAAAAGAAAGCAAAGGTGAGAGTTGACTACACATTGGTGTTTCCCTCTCTTCCCCCGCTTCCCCTCTCTAAAAATAAATAAATAAAATCTTTTTAAAAAGAAAGCAAAGGTGAACTGTGAACTTTTCTGGAATGTTGACTGAAAAGTATGTGTCCAAGGTCAAGCACAACCACTTTGCAGAGGCCATTGAAGAAGGCGTGGAGGTATCCACAGTGCTCAGGACTGCCTGGTGCATGCAGCACAACACTACCAAGACTTTGCAAACCACCCCTTCCTTCTGTTCACCAGTCACTGCAAAACCAGAAGCATTTTGTTCTGTGGCACATGCTTTTGTACATCAAGAGGTACAGTTGCTGTCTGTGTACCCCTTCCCCATCTGCCTAACTTGCCTTAATTTAAAACTTGAGGGGACCAAATTCTGCAGAGGTTCAAATGAAAGAAAGCATCTCATGGTTATGAATGTTGACATTTCACAGCTGCTGGGAATAACTGAAGCTTCGCATTTACGCAGTTTGGGGCTGAGAAAAGTGCGCTTGTTTTGGAGTGTCTGGGGTGCCCCTTAGTGTTTCTGCTCTCCCTACATGCCCTGGGACAGCTCCCCTCCCAGGCCATGCCCACCGTTTTTGGGTGTGCTTGGGGCATCTCAGGTATTTATGAACTAGCCCTCTGCTTTTCTGTCTTGGGATCAATGCAAAGGTCTTCCTTCCACCACTACCAGACTCCTGAGGAAATGTCAGTGCCCAGGCCCTTTGGCTCACAAGACCAGAGATCTCAACATGTTAATCCTGCAGCTGCCCAGGGTCTGCATTACACCTTCTTTAGCTCCTATTTCCACTAGCCTCAGATCCTGGGCCAGGGGTTTAGCAATGAGATTTAGGACTGGGCTAGGGATCAGAACTCCACAATCATACCTGCAGACCTCTCCATCCGTCTCCCCTTCACCCTCCCCTCAAGCACACTCAATATCCTGCCTAGTTCTCCTAAAACCCTCACATGAACCCCTAAACATTCAACAATTCCTGGGAACAGTGGTCCTCTAGTTTATCATACACGCTCACATGTGGCTCAAGCACATTCCCTTATTTGAGTTTCATACATTTCTCTGTTTCTGATGACAAAAAAAAAAACGTGTTGCGGTAAAAATTTGAAAATTATAAAAAATACAAAGAAAGCTTAAGTTGTCCACAGTTCCACTACCCAGCTAAAACTACTACTATCATGATACATATCACTTCCCTATTCTACATATACAAATACAAACTTATGAAGATACTTCCATACAAGTTAATTACAGAATGTGGTAACCCCTTCCTTAAAATAATAATCTTTCCACATCATCAATTTTTATATGCATACTATTCTATTATATAACTGCCAATATTTTTTGTGATGTATTTACTTTACTTGTAGACAATTTGGGTAATTAAAATTATTTCTATTATATACTCTACTGTCATAATGATCTTAAACATTTGCTCGTGTTCTTGATATTGTGAGGAAATATTTCTAATAATAAAATTTGGGCATACTTTGAGGGTTCTCCCAAATTGGTCTGCAAAACATGACACTGGATCACACTTCCACTTATAGTACCATTTATACAACCACCAGCTCCTGCTTGACTTATTTTTATGACTTGGACAGAAGAGTGCTTACTCCTGACTCTGTTTTGCATTCATGGTTTGTTGGCCTGTCATAGAAGCCATTCAGAATATGGCTCTAAAATTTTCTAAGCCAGCCTGGGTATTCTGTTAGAACACATTCATTTCAGAGAGCTTCTTGAAGCCTGTCATCTCACTGTTTGCTTTCTACTTTTATCTTTTGTTGTTTCTTTTCCTTCCTTCCTTCCTTCCTTCCTTCCTTCCTTCCTTCCTAAAAAATAGTTGACTCTTTTGTTGTTTTTCTAAATCTATTTTTTTTTTGGCTTGGCAGCTATATCTCTTTGATTTGTTAAACTAGTGTTTAGAGTACACATCTTTAGATTACCACTTAGTTTCAAATGATGTCACATCATTTCACATGTAGTAAATGGACTCATTCTTTCCTTTCCCCTTGCCTGCCTTCATGCTATTTTCATATGTGTTATGAAACTCACTATATGTATGTATTTTATATAGTTATCTCTTAAATCTATTTTAAAAACAAGAAAATAGTCTTATGTATTTACCTGACAATTACCATTTCCATTGTTCTTCTTCCCTTGTATAGATCCTTATTTCCTTATCATTTTTTTGCAACTTATGAATAAAATTACCTTAACATATCTTGAAGTGCATTTCTGCTGGTGATAAAATCTTTCAGTTTTTGTATGTCTATAAAGTCTTTATTTCACCTAATCCTTCAAAGGTGTTTCTGAAGGGCATAGAACTGGAAGTCAGTGGCTTCTATTTTTGTTACAATAGTTTAAAGATGTTTTCCATTGTACTCTTGTTTGTAGCACTTCCAAAAAGAAGTCTAATGTCATCTTTACACTTATTTTGCTGTATCTAACATCTTTCTTTGATCAGTTTTAACATTTCCTCTTTATCATTGGTTTTTAGTAATTTGATTATGATGATGATGAAGTAAAACAGGACTCATTATGTTAAAGCTCAATAATAAAGAGGAAAATATGTATATAAAATATTTGTTTAACTATATTACATATATATAAACAAAAAACCCAGAATTTATTTATAAAAAATTGTGTATTTATTCTTACATATTGAATCTTCAGTCACCTTCAAAGTACTCTCCATTTGATGCAATACACCTATCAAGACGTTTTTCCACTGCTCAGAACAATTTTTGAACTTGTGGAATTTGAGGCCTTTTAGTGCTTCCGCTGTTTTTTGTTTCACCTCTTTCACATCAGCAAAACATTTCCCTTGGGGGCTTTTTTCATCCAAGGAAACAAACAAACGAAAAAACCCACTCAGGGTGAGATCCGGTGAATAAGGAGTGTGGGGCACAGGGGTCATGACATTTTGGTATGCCATTTTTGGTCAAAAACTGCTAAACACTCAGCGTGGTGTGGGCAAGTGCACTTGTAAATCACCCGGGGTCATGAAATGGGCAACCATGCTGAAAGAGTCTTCAAAAAAATGTTCATTGAAGCTGGTTGCAGCCTCTCACAACAATGCCAGCTGGTACGCTGAGACAGATGGGTTTCTAGAACACTCACCTAGCGGGGGCCTGCTACTAGAACTAGTACCCTGTATTGCAAAGGGCCTGCCCTCCAGAAGATAATTTTGTTTCCTGGGGGGGATAGATATAGATGATTAGATATAGATATAGACATACATATACATATACATATACATACACGTAGATATAGATATCTTTCTCTACCTGAGAAAGAAGAGAAGAGTTTTTGGTGGCTAACGGGGCTCAAATTAAACAAAACAAAAACCAAAACACAAACAACAAAAACCTCAGTCAAACTCTCCTTGAGGAAGAAGACTGCATTGAAGTGACTGCCTGCACTATGTTCCTGCAGTCTGAGCCTGACCTTATAAAGGAGTCCCTGGAATTGTACTTCAACCATAAGACTGAGACTTTCCCTGTCCAGACAGAGCTGCACCGACCAATCAGAGCAGCTCTACTCGAACCATTCAGGACAGTGCCTTCTGCACCATTCAAGCTGTGTAGATTTGATTCCTCATTTGCATGAGGATAGAACAATCAGAGACCAGGGGTGGGGACTTGTCTGTATGTAAGCCATAGTGTGCACTTCCAGTTTCCACCAGTGACTAGAGTGGTGTCCCTGGCTGGAGCTGAAAAACGAAAGATGAAACACCCTAAGACATTTGCCAGACTTGTGAGAAACTCAATGTAAGTTGACTCTCAAACCCTGAGGTCTAGTAGAAACTTTCCAGAAGATACATAAGTTCAAACCCACAAAGAGCAGCTAAACTATTTGAAGAAAAATAAGTTAGGGGATTTCCAATAAGGAAGCAAAGGCAGCGGCAGCAGGGGGACCAATTAGAATTAGACAAAATCGTGTCAGATTGTAACCCCAGAGTTTTCAGCCACTGGAGAAATACGGAGGGACCAGTTGCGTTAGGGATAAAACTATCTGCTTTGCAGCACCTGGGTGTGCCTGCTAACGGTTGGATGCCCATTCTTGCAAGATTTTAAGTAAATGCCTCGCTTTCAATGTACTCCAAGCCTCTGAGTCTTTTGTTTGCAGATGGGGTAAGCACGTTTCTTACAGACCAGAGGGAAGCAGACCCACAGACGAGTGGACTAGACATAGCAGGTGTAGCAGGCCAGAGCAAAGAGAGGCTAGCTAGCCGGAGAGGGGCTTCCTGCCAGGGCCTCCTCAGCCCAAGCCCTCCTTATATGTTTGCTGTTCTCACTGTCTTGCTGTGTCACAATGGATGTATTTGCATTGCATAAAGTTTTCTTTGCTGAACCTCTAATTGAAATTTTCTGTTGGTGTTAAATCAGCTCTAATGTTCATTGATTGATATAGTCAATATTATTATGACTATTATTCAGCCATAAAAAGTAAGCAAATACAGATAAATGTTACCTTGAACTATCAAGGGAAAACCTTGAAAACATGCGAAGTGAAAGAAAGCAGTCACAAAATACTAGAACATATTATATCATTTCATCCATGAAATGCCCATAGTAGGCAAACCCAAAGAGACAGAAAATGGATTAGTGGTTGCCAGGGGCTGGGGGGAGGAGGAAATTGAGAATAATTGCTAAGGGGTATTGTTACAGAAACAAACCCCCTCCCCAAGGCACTTTTTTTACTATGGTCCATCTTTGCCTGCTGCCATTGTGTTAGGAACTGTGGCTCTCAATGCCAGAGTTTGGTCAAAAGGAAAGGAACTGTTACAGAACACACAAGGGGGGCCTGGGATGATATACTATTATTGAAAGAAGGCTCCGGGTCCGTTATGTCCGCCGCCAGGGGAAAGACGTCTCTCAATGCCAGAGATTCGTGAAAAGGAAAGAAAATGTTTATTTAATGCTATACTAACTTAAAGTAGTGACCTAATGTCTTTATCAAAAAAAAAAATCCTAAAGTCCCTAAAAACACCCACAAACACATAATCCTTCCTTCCTTCCCCCCTTTGCCCAGTCCAGACTACCGTATCTCAGGAAAGGAAATAGAAGTCCATGACTTAGGTAGTCTTCTGGTTCTTCCCAGTTAGAACTCCATCT
Source organism: Phyllostomus discolor (assembly GCF_004126475.2). Taxonomy (NCBI): domain Eukaryota; kingdom Metazoa; phylum Chordata; class Mammalia; order Chiroptera; family Phyllostomidae; genus Phyllostomus; species Phyllostomus discolor. Next base: position 93,720,074 of record NC_040907.2, on the reverse strand, counting down.
CGACTGGGAGACCTCCCTGGATTCCCGGCACCCTTGGCTGAGTCACCAGGATCTCTGCTAAAACCAGGTGGTGGTTCCCCCTTCTAAAGCTGTGGGGGTCCCCACTCTGCCAGGCATGTGGTCCTCTCTCTCTCAGGGCTGCAGGAATCTCCACTCTGTCAAGGCCGCGTGGTTTCTCCTCTCTAAAGCAGCATGGTTCTCCGTGTACCTCCACAGCCACATGGTTCTCCTCTCTAAAGGTCGCCAAATCTGGGTTTTAAATCCCCGCGGCCAATCTTCCTCTGCAGCCCCATTCCCGACTCCTCCCACACTCGGCTTCACTTGGTGGAACTCGTATCCTTCCAGCTTTTACTGGGTTGCCATCATGAGTCTGGGCAGGTGTGGCCCCATGTCCTGGAGCCAATCCTCTCTGAGCTCCCACGCAGGCACTGTAACTCAGGGGACCTGCCCTCCCCAGTCTGGGTGGGGAAGTTACTTCTGTTTCCCTGGTTTAGAGCTGATCACGGCTACTAAACATATCCATGCAGCCAGCCAAAGGCTATAGATATGCTAAATGACCAACCCAGAGGTTAGCTGTAAGGCTGTTGCTATGCAAAACAGCTCTCAATGGCCCTGCTCCATTTGTCCCTTCCCCCAACCCACACCCTGAGGTGGGGGATGGAGACATCTTAAAATCTCCTGGACACCTTAAGTTCTGGACCCCATTTCCAATACTCATATGGGGCCCCCCTCTTGGCTGCACCCTGTAACAGAACTATTTATTCCAAAGTTATACAAGTTTAGAGTAATGGCAGAATGTCTCCGTTAAATCCCACCCCCTTTAGAAATGAAGATACACCCGCAAACACACACACAGTCCTGCCTTTCCTTGCTAAACCAGGCCAGTCATGGGTACCGTATCTCAGGAAAAGAAACAGAAGTCCTAGGTTCTGATAGACCCCCTTTCTTCATCCAAAACCTCATCCCCATTGTGAGCCTGAGGGAATCCTGCATTTTTTCAAATTGCTGAGAGAGAGCTCTGAATGGCAGCTACATCTTGCTTTCCTGCTTCCTAAGCCACATGGTTAAGAGAGACCCTCTTTACTCCTGAAACTGCGTGGTTAGGCCCCAGCATGGCTGCCCTACCTGGGTTTATCCCTGTGCAGATCTTCCTCTGTAACCCCACTTCTGACTCCTCCCACAATTGGCTACAACTGCTAGCACTCCCATATTCTCTGCCTCTCTTGGCTGCTATAGTTACTCCCAGGAGGTGTGGCCCCCTTGCTGTGCAATGAACCATCCCCCAGCTCTCACTCAGGTGCTGTAACCAGGGGAGCTGCCTCCCAGTTACTCAATGAGTCAAAGTAATGCCCATCTTCCTGGCTCCAGGCAGGTAAGGAGGCTACCCTGCTGTTATTGATATGCAAAATAACTCTTCAATCCCTGTGCTGCTGCCTTTCCCAGCCCCCAAGCTGAGATTGGGAGGTGGAGGCCCCTGGAGCCTCTCAGCCTGCACTTCCTTAAGCTTACACCCTATTAAAGTAGGCTGTTTCTTTTTGAGGTGATGAAAGGAAAATATTCTGAAGTTAGTGACAATAGTTGAACCACCTCGTGAACAGACTAAAAGCCAATTATATGTATGCTTTATACTGGCAGGGGTGTCCACCCTTTTGGCATCTCTGGGCCACATATTAAATACAAAAACACTAATGAAAACTGATGAGCAAAAAAAAAGGTTTACGTAAATTTATGATTTTGTGTTGGGCCACATTCATAGCCTTCCTGGCCACATGTGGCCCATAGACTGCAGATTGGACAACCCCGATAGGGTGAATATTTTGGAATGTTCACTGTTTCTAATAAAGCTGTCATTTTGAAAGAGAAGTCCTCTAAGTTTCAACCTTTAAAAAGACCCTCATTTTCATGGTCACGTAAGTGCAGGGATTGGTCTCTGAAAGTGCATCCCTGCTTAAATTTTGTGCCCTAGTCACCCTGCTTGCCTTGTTCTGCATCAACCAGCCAGAAGTCCACCCTGCCTGTGAACCTCATGTCCTGAGCCAGTGTGATTTCTGTCTGCTTCTGTCATGAGGAGGGCACACAGTAGAGCTGCTTGCACATGAGCTCAGCTCAAGTGCAGGTAGTGGAAATGGCTCAGGTACTAGGAGTTAGGATGCCTGGCTTCTGTGTGTGGGTTCAGCACTCCTAATGAGTTGTGGGACCTCAAAGTGAATACCTTATTCCAGCTGACACACATCTACGTAAGACGAGAGTGTAATAAAGATCCACAGGACCTATTACCCTACACAGAAGGCTGTCACTGCACCTTTGTTGCTTCCCGGAAGTAGGGAAGCCCAGGCTCCCAAGTTCTCTGGTGCTTTCCCCCAGTCCCTCACCTGATTTCTTCATTTTGGCAGCCAGCAGGGAGGTTGCTTCAGAGGCACCTGGGGTTCTAGCCTCGCTCAGAGAACGCTTCAAAGCAAAGTTTGAAAGCCATCAGTTTGAAAAGGCTTCCCTTTTAGACGCCGTTTTGCAGTCGCTTCAGGCAAGAGCAAGAAGTGAGCGCCTCTAGCCCATCCGAGTGTGGCCACGACCCAGCGGGGATCCCACAGGCGATACTAGGCCAGCAGGGGGCACCCAGGACTTGGTCCTCGGAGGCAGTGGACTGCGCTGCCCCTGCCCCAGGCCACCAAGTGCCCCACCCACGCCCCTGTCCTCGCCCCACCCCTCAGGGTGTGGCCGGTCCCTTGATAAAGGGCGCGTGTGTTGGACCTTCCTGGAAGGCCTGTTGTGGGAGTCTGGGACCTGGAAAGGGACGCCAGTTTCCGGGCGGCCAAGTCACTGCTTTCGGACGCGGGGTCCAGGCTCTGAGAGCGGAGACAGGAGGAGTGCGTCTGCGTTGAAGGTGGTAGGTGGGGTCCGTGCAGGGTACCGCGGGGCTTGGAGAGAAGAATCCCCAGAATACCATCTAGAAACCCGGAAAGAGGCCCAGAAAACTGTGTGCAAAGTGAACCCGAGACGGCGGGGCCTTCTTGTTTGCAGAAATCCAGGCTTTTTGGGTGGACAGGTCAACGGCACAGTCGGGCTTTGACTGTGACTGGCCTCAGGACCTGTGCCTCCCAGCAAGCCTTAGATGCTGCCCCTTCTTTCCTGAGGGTCTTTTGTCTGCTCTTCCCATGCCTCTTCCCTGGGCAGTGGCCCTTCCCCTTGTCCAATGGTCCTGGGGCGGTCATACTATACCATGGGGGTACCCCCGAAAGAGCAGAATTAACATCTGGAGGGTTGGCCCCTTGTAGTACAGGCTTCACCATCTAGGTGAATGTTCTAGGCGCCCATCTGTATCAGTGTACTAGCTGGCCTTGCTGTGAGACGCTGCCTTTGGCTTTAGTGAATTTTTTTTGAAGACTTGTTCAACGGCTTTGCCTTTCATGATGGGTGGTTCATACTGCCCGCGCCCCCACAGCACTGTGTTCAGCAGTTTTTGACCAAAGATGCCATGACCCCTGCACTCCACCCTCCTTGTTCACCTGATCTTGCCCTAGTGACTTTTTTTTTTTTTGTATCCAGGGATTAAAAATGTGTTCAAAGGGAAACGTTTTGCTAATGTGGAAGAGGGGTAAAACAAAAAATAGAAGAAGCAAAATCCACGAGCTCAAAAACTGTTTTGAGTGGTGGAAAAATGTCTCAATAGGTGTATTGCATTACATGGAATGTACTTTGAAGGAGACTGAAGTTTAAACATGTAAGAATAAATACACATTTTTTAAATAAATAAATTCCTGGTGTTTTGGGTCCCCCCCTTGTATAGAGCCCTCTTCTCACTTGCCCCCTGTCTTTCCTCCCCTCTCTTCTGTGCCTGGGGTCCAATCCACATAAGGACGTCCCCACCTCGTCTCTGTCCTGCTAAAATTACTAGTCTCTGCTTGCAAATCCAAGAACTTCTTATCCATCCTAATTCTTTCATTAATTGAACACATGTTTAGCCAGCCTTCCGTTTTTCTGAGCTCTCATTGTTGCCAAAGGGCCCTTGCCTCCAGAGCTTCCACCTAATGGGACTGAGATCAGTGAAGAAGAAATTGCAGTCAAGATTGGGGAGTTATGCAGGGGGAGAGGGTGGAGGGAGTGAAGGGAAACTTGGTCTAGGGGAGGAATCAGAAGCCTCTTGAGGATGTGATGGTTGAGCCATTCACCTGGTAAAAAGGATGGGGAGTCAGATGGTGTTTTCAAAGGCTCAGAGGTGACTCTGGGGGAGCAAGGAGTTCGGGACTGGAGGTGGAGGCTGGAGCAGGAGAAGGGGTCCAGTGGGAGGGGAAGCCGTTTCAGCAAAGTGAGCTTTGAGCTTACCAGTCTGATCAGCTGCCACTACCACACTTAACCAATTTCCTTAAAATTTAGACTAATTCTTTCAATGGAGACACACAGTAACAGTTTCTCTTCAAACTGAAATATGTATGAGCCTTAAGGTTCAAAAAACAAAAGTACAATTCCAAAATTGCCATGTGTCAGGGAAACAACAAAAATTGTCATGTGTCTTTATTCTCTGGCTCCAGACCCTGCAACATGGATGCTCTTTCTGAAGCAAATGACACCTTCGCAATCTGCCTTTTAAAGATACTATGTGAAGACAACGCTTCTCATAACGTGTTTTTTTCTCCTCTGAGCATCTCCTCAGCACTGGCTATGGTGTCTCTGGGGGCGAAAGGAACCACTGCCGCCCAGATATCCCAGGTAAATGTGCTTACCTGTTGTCTCAGGGAAGGGGCTGCCTTTTTGTGTTTGAGGTTGTTCTGCTGTGTCATCATCCAGCTTTATCCCTCATGAGGAGATGGCAAGGGCCAGGTTGAGGGGTCTCCTCTCCTGAGATTTTTGCGAAAAGTATCTCTAATTAATAACCTGAATACAAATATTAAACTTTGGGGGTCCTAGCACTTTGCTTTTATTTAGAATATGATACTGGAATTATTTGAAATCTAAGTTGCTAAAACCTAATCTCATTCTTGGAATAAAAGGCTCTGTAACCATAATTGTTCTATTTCAAGTCATTAATGTACCAGCTTGCTTTTTAGCTTAGAAAAAACGTAACCAGAAATATGCAAGAGAGGGTAAAAGGCATGCGCCCATTACATGTAGACTCTGTATGTGCTAGAAAGATGGGTTTTACTAATATTCAGTACACATCTGCAAATGATGAGAGTTTCCTTTCTGTTTGTTCCCAAGAGGTTTTATAGAGTGGGCAGCAGACATGACTGGGGATTGATCTTGCAACCTAGGCATGTGCCCTGACTGTTATCAAATCTGCAACCTTTTGGTTTACATGACCATGCTCCAACCCACTGAGATACCTGGGTAGGGCATGATGCAAGATTTTTGTTTAAAAAAAAATCTTTCTGAAGCCCCTCTTATCTTTTTCATTTATTTTTTCTGTTGCTCATGTTCCAACAAAAGAGTTCAGTTTAGGCAGAAAAGTCAACTCTTTTACTCCCACTCCTTTTGTGTTCTCTCTTCTTCCCTCTTCCCTCCCTCTTTCTTTTTTCCTCTGTATCTTCCCTCTACCCCATCACTGTGTTGCTTCTCTAGTATGTATTAAATATGCAATTAAAATAAAAGCAATGCCTTTAAAGGAAAATGCTGTGGAGGATTTTGAGACCAAAGCACAATACTGATGGTTTTAAGTTATTTTGTCAACAGGTGTTTTCTTTAAACACAGAGAAGGACATTCATGTGTGTTTCCAGTCCCTTCTTGCTGAAGTGAACAAACCTGGCACTCAGTACTTGCTCAGATCGGCCAACAGGCTCTTTGCAGAAAAGGCTTGTGAATTCCTTTCAGTAAGTTGAATCAAAACAATAAAAGTTGTGTTCAAAATATAGAGATCCTAAAGAACTAAAACTTATGGTAAACATTGTTTTAAAAAATCATCATTCTATAAGTATACCTTGAATTATTTAAAATTTGACTACTTCTAAAATTCATTTATCCTTTTCCTGGTTATTCATGGGTTACTACTTACCTATTAATAAACTCTGATATTTTAATATTTAGTAGAGTATGTTGTGGTAACTTTTAAGAGCTGTATGTTGTTTTTCATAAAAAATGAATGTAATATTCAGAATTTTTTTGAGACTTGCTGCTATTTTATTTAGGAATATAGTCTCATTGCATACTTGTCTCTCCAAAGACCTTTAAGGAACTCTGTTGCCAGTTCTATCAGGCTGAGCTGGAACTGCTTTCCTTTGCCAAAGCTGCAGAGAAGTCCAGGAAACATATCAATACTTGGGTCTCAGAAATGACTGAAGGTCAGCATTCCATGCGCCACCCCATTTGTACCTCTCCCCCCTTTCCCTTCTCCTCTTCCTTCTCTTCCACCTCCTTCTCTCTCCCCTCTTCCCATGTTTGCTCTTCTCTCTCCTCCTCTTCTACCTTTTTCCTCTCTGATTTCCTAGTGTTTCAGATGGTCAGAATAGTGTTCATAGGCTGGACTGCATGGCATATTTAAAATTTAATCTACCCACAGAGGTTCCATCAGATGCTCAGATTTTCAACAGCAGAGACTGAATTTTGTCCATTCTCCCAGGATTTTATTTGATTGATACAAATATTCAAAGAAATCCATAGACCCAATTTCCATTTAATAACTTATAGTAAAACATCCTTTTACTTGGGCTGTAACCTTCTCATGCTAGGTGAATACATAATCTCTGTAGGAAGGAGACTGATGGTCAAATCTTCTTTGAGCCTCCTCTTTCCAGATTCTATGCCACCCTCCATTACCACTGCCTTCACTCTACATGTTCATCTTACTCATTCTATTGCTTCTGCCATGTCTTCCACTTCCCCTCCCTTAATTAGACTTGATAAACCTAGACATACGTGATAGGCCAAGTGCTCAGATGGCCCTGTGTCAGGACTGATCACTTCTGTAGACTGAAATCACACTTTGTTTAAGGTCGAACCTTATTTCTTTGTATTTCAGAGGGTACAATTTGGTATCAAATGGAAGAAGGGAGTATCTTATTTTTTTCGCCCACCTTAACTTTTCCAGGAATGCCTCATGTTTCGTTTAAAGGATCAAATAGTGAACTCTATTCTAGAGGCTTCCAGAAGCTTTGCAATACCCCCATACTGCCCATTGCCAGCCATTTCCCATTAGAACCATTCATTCTGGCTGCCTCTGCTGTGCCCACATGTATCTGGACTTGCAGCACTGGACCCCTTCTTGGAGCATTAGATAAAACCCTTTATTTAACCACGTGATACAGCCAAGGCCCCTTTAGCCCATCTCTCAGTTCTTACTTGCCTTGTCCTCCCACTTGGTGCAGTGCTTTCTCTTGAGTGATATAGAAGTCTTTCGCTGTCATCAACTTCGTTAATGTTCCTAAAGTACTGGTGATCACCAGTGCCACTTGTATGTGCCATTTGTTTCCATGCATAACAATCCAAACTGTGCAGATGTGACAAAAGGATGTTTAGCTGTTGACTAATAGTCAAGGTCCTGTCAATTAACCATATTGCAGTTTACTCATCTTTCTTTTATAACAATCAACTGAATGAATTCTCTTCTTTTCTGGAAAGGTAAAATTCAGAACTTGTTGCCAGAAACAGCTGTTGATGAACAGACAAGGCTGCTTGTTGTCAATGCTGTCTACTTCAAAGGAAGATGGAGTGGACCCTTCGAGAAAGCATGCACAAAGGAAATGCCTTTTAAAATAAGCCAGGTGGGGGAAGCTTTCAAAAATCCTCCCAGTTTGATGAAAAAAGTGAATGGAAAAAAAGTGAATAGAAAAAGTGAATGTGAAAAACTAAAATGATTAGAAAGAATAAAAAGAGAAAAATAATTTGAAATAACATAATTTGGAATGAAATTATACACTCAGTAGAAAAGAACTAAAAAAAGAATGAAAGTTTTTTTTGGCATTTTATTACCTCTTTTACTGCCTCTTAGCTTCACCTACACTCGTTACTGCCACCTATTTCAGGGAAGTTAAGGTATTTCTTTAAGCTCAAGTTGTTTAGATAAGAAGCAAAAGATGGGTGTTAAGGGAGTGTGAGACCTGTGTGCATTGTGGGGAGAGAGAAAGCAAATGTAAAAATATTATTTGAATCAGGTATTTTAAAACAAAATAAGTATAGACATGAATTGCTGACAATTTATCCTTATTAATAAGATATTTGTAAGTTGCAAATATTAAAACATCTAAGACCTTAGTCTTGATATTGAGGTATATCTTCAATTTAGGCAGACATTAAAATAGTTTGCCAAATTTTTCAACCTTTAAAAAATACCATTTCAATTAATTGGAACCGAGTACAGGTAATGCTTTCTTGTTTTTATGTTTAAATAAGGTGTACTTTAAATAATTAGTTCTCTTGTTGCAAAGCAAGAGGAGAGAACTTTTGTAGCATTGATTTTAGAACCAATTTTAACTTTTACAATGGGATAGTCTGTACCAGCTTTAAAAATCAATTTATACTACTTAACTTCGTCAAGCAAATACTTTAATAACTTTAAAAGTATTTCCCTATGTTACAGTATCAGGATTGGGAAAATTGAGTTGAAATGCATGGAGATACATCTAGTTCCTGGTTTTCTACTTGCTGAGGGGCTGCTTTCTGTGACAGCGTATGCACAGTTTCAGTCACACTGCTGTGAAACTACGCACTTCGTTCCACTTTTTCATAAAACCTTTTGTAATAGAGAGAAATTTGTGATTCCTTTGTTTTCTTGAATATTTTTGCAGAGCATATTTTACATGGAGAATATCAGACTAGTACTTCTGGTAAATGCAGAGTATCACATTTTTCTTGCTGAATGAAACATCTTCTGGTGCTAGCCACACCTGCTCATAATAGATGCCTTGTCAGGGTGGCGGAAGGAGTGGGCGGCCATTTCATAAGTGCTAATTAGAGCACAAATATGGCTTTCATCACAGCTGCTAAAAACACTCTTGTGGTCAGCTGCATTTTTTTTCTTGAGACTTGGTGTCTTTCAACAATCTGCTTTTCACTCCATGCTTATGTGTTTATCCCCATCAGAAGGACCAAAGGCCAGTGCAGATGATGTTCC